>NC_057806.1:444930657-445012791 GCF_018294505.1 Triticum aestivum | reverse complement strand
CAGTGACTTCCGTCTAGCTCCGCCACTGATTAGGAAAGTTGAACCAGCGACACAGGCCGGTTCACGGACACACCGTACTACTGTACTCACCTTGCAGTGCACGCACACTTTTTTTTTCACTACCCAAGCAATGAAACAAATTCTCAACATCATGACAGATTGGTTGGTGTCGTATATTCGAGTAGAAAGTAGTATAGATGTATGGCTACGTTGCACACCATCTTCTGCCTCTCAACTATAGCCCTATTATAATGGAATAAAACTCTTTTCAGATCGAGAAAAACACACGTGTTAAGAAGCGCAACAAGTCGATTCAAGAACACCTCCGTTTTTTTTTTTTGAGAAATAGGAACACCTCAGTGGTTGGGCTGCTGGTAACACCGGCTTAATTTCTGAAGTGGGTCACAGAAGGCCTGGACCCTCCACGCCCAAACGGTCTGGCCGAAACGGTGCTATTAGTCTGACTGCCACAATTATATGGGCCAGCACAATATCTTCACCTTTTCCCTACCAAAAAATGGTTTTACTAAATAGAATTTTTATTCTATTTTGAAAATATACATTCTTTTTGCGGGTGATTTTGAAAATATACATCACGAAAATAGAAAGTTTTTATATATTCAAAGCAATGTTCGTCTCATGCTAAAAAAATCATCTGTTAAAAGAGCTAATGTATTTCAAAATAATGTTTGCGTAGCTAGGGAAAAGCTCGAATTTACAAAAGAATTTTTTATGTTTTTTAAATATCCATGCACAACTAGATTTATGTTCATACGCAGTACAATTTTAGAAAAACCTTGTCGTATCTCCACCCCCAAAAAACAAAAGAAAAGTGAATACAAAGATGAAAAGAAAAACAAATGAAAAGTTGAAACCCGAATGGGCCAGTGCAATGGCATGTTCTAGCGGCTATTTTATGCTACACGTTTCAACGAGGGGTTACCTTTTTTGTCTCTGCTATCTCTAAAAAAGCACTCGGCGAAGGCAAATCTTATATGGCGCAAACTAGCACACACCCCTACCTCCATCGATGCAGCATTGGCCGGCCCATTTGAGAGGTATACGACGCAGTTCAATCACTGGTTTTGGGGAGCTTCCTAGGTGTTTTTTGCGTTTGGTTTTTTTCTGGACCAGTTTTTTTCTCTTTTCTATTCTTTTCCTTTTTTCAATGAGATATTTTTTCAAATCGACGAACTATTTCATTTTTGTGATTTTTTTTTCAAATTTGTTGAATTATTTTCAAATTGATGAATATTTTTCGACCTTTTTCTCAAATTGACGAACTTCTTTTAAATTTAGAATTTTTTTAAATGGATGAACTTTTTTCAAATTCTTGAAAATTTTAAAATCTTCGAAACATCAGTGGTCAACAGGTCAAACGTTCAATTCTCAAGGGTCAACCTTCCCACAAACTAATGAGCCCGCGAAGAAATCGAGCAAACCAGCCAGCAACTGAGAGGGGTCGAGCCAGGGTTGCACCTTTTCTAATGGCCTGGCCCAATTGATCATGTGTGTGGGCGCCAAGAAGTTCAACCGACACCTCAGGTGCCGTATAGGAGCCCCCCTCGGAGAATGTCAAATAAACAAGCACGCGTCGTAAATGAAACAAGTCATATCAATTTCAAGGTATGAGATTGCTTACCGGCCTGCCGCCCGGGTAAAATGAAACAAGTTTAGTGGCGTGAAGGGCAAGACAATGCAAGTTCTTAAAAGAAATGAACCCAATATGATCACACGTGACAAATGATAAAGTTTTCTTTGCCATTTTTCATAATATATGACCATATAATAACCATCCTTTTTTAGTGGAAATGCTACTCACTTTTGAAAAATGTCGTGAGCCCTGGAAGGATATGCTTTAGCGGAAGGGGAGGAGTAGCCTTCGCTTCCGCGAAGCATGGATAAAGGTCGGTGTTGGGGGCGGGGGAAGACAGTCACCGTGTCCTACGCCCTCGCGAAGCGGGCAAGTCACTAGTTGTGTAACCAGGCGAGGTAGTGCGATGGCCTTCGTGGGACCCGAGCTAGCGACGTCGGCCTCCCATGGTCTACTTTTCCTCGCTATCGGCGACGGCGGGCGTGGCCGACACAGAGTTGGCAACGTCGTCGTCGGTGCCCCTCTCAAATCCTCCTCCGCCGCCTCAACCTCCGCGAACATGGCTTCTTTCTCCGCTTGCCGGACGCATTGTCGCCATTGCTTGCGGCGGATTTGCCGGGAGACGGCGTTGGCCAGCCTGGACAGGCGAGGATGGTCTGGCGATGGTGATGGTATTGGCTCCGGAGAGCTTGTCGGGAAGCAAACCTGTATCCGGCTGGCTCGCCGGGTAACCGAGGCCGCAGCAATGCTGGAGAGCTCCTTTTTCTGCTTGCCGGAGAAACCGTTCCATAGGACTTTGGAGCCGAAGGCTGCACCTGAATACTTCTCTTTGCTTGGATGATGTTGCCACAGGACTTTGGTCCGACTCCTGCTGCGTGCCGCTGGACGATGTGGCCATCCTCCCACGGAATCCAAGGGCACCCCACCGTGAAGATCCGGCGAGCAAGTTTTGCTTGAAACCCTAACCAGCGCCATGGGTTTTAGGTTTTTGCGGAAGCAAGAGCAATGCTCTTTCCCCTGCCTTTTACATGCGGCCGCGGACATTTGAAGGATCAAATTTCCTCAATCCGGCTATAGATGACCTGAGGCTCCCACCTAAGAGGAGTGGCGGAGGCACAAGGGGCCCATCCAGGCCCGGGCCCTCCCCAACATCTTAATTTCTTTGATAATATGCCTATGAACAGTGACATTTTTTTACTGTTACCTGCAGCCGGCCCTTCCCAACGTCCAATTATATGCATTTCTGCCTCTGCCACTGCCTAAGAGTCTTGTGATTCATCGATCTTGTGGCTCCGTGAATACATCAGTCAACTTGGACGTGCACACGATTTATTTTGTTACCAGCTAGTACAGGCAACACAAGCGCGGGTCCACTACGGTGGACTCACGAGCATCCATCCCATAGTTTAAGCCCAAGCTCATCCCTGACCCGAATCAAATGATGGTGGTGCACATGTACCAAACATTTGCAACCCTACCTTCTCATCTACTACGCCTCTTTTGGAGCGATGCAGCGACTACTTTAATGGGTTCGCAAAGTTTATTTCCTCCCATCCCTTTCGTTTGGCGATGCATGCAAAGTCCAAAGCATGCCAACCCTCTTCTCGTTGGATCACGAGGTTGACATGTGCCAACCATCGAAAGCGTCCACATATCCACCTGAGTTTGAGTTTGCTGCAAGCCGCTGATGCAGCGAGGTTCGATGGAGCTTCGTGCTATGTTAAGGACTAAGCAACTAAGGGACTAAGCAAAAACAAGTTGCCGATCTGTACGTAACTCAAGAACTACCAGCTCACGTATATGTGCACCTTGATCAATGCGTTGACCGCAGACGCTGCCCATGCACTGACATATATTTTTTTGGCAAAGCCCATGCCCTGATTTTTATTTTGGCAAAGCCCATGCCCTGTTGTTGTGCCGGGAAAGCAATGGCGTCGCAAGTGGCAACCACATTTGCAAGCATGAAGCATCGATCTTTTTTTTTTTGGCAGGGTATGAAGCATCGATCATATATAGTAACTACATAGAGCAAATGTTAGCAAGTTGACACCAACTAACATTAGGCCTAGGCCACAGATCAAACATCATTTGTGGTAATTCGCTAAAAAGAAACCATTTGTGGTATCAGTGTACCTCATGAAGCCAAAACTGCCAGACCTTTTATTCTCTCGTAAAACCAACCGAACTTGTGTCTGGTTTGCAGTATACCAAGAGAGTCGAAGATGCCTCTACTCTGCTGCATGTTGCAGCAGCTGTGGCCTAGCCTAATGATCACTCGGCTGTCTGCTCGGAGGAGACAGAGGCATGATTCTCACAATCAATTTGCCATTTCTTCGTTAGTTCCTGCTTAATAATTAGCTCCGGTACCAAGGTTACCCGCATAGTACTCCTCTCATCAAACTGAACTGCCATGCACACTGGGCAAGAAATTCATGGAAGGGCATCCACCATATATGCATCAATGGCACAATGTTGATGATCTTATTGCAGAGCACACATAGATGGGTTGTACAGATGGCAGCATGCAGGGGGGAAACGTACAGATCGAGGGATAAAAACTCAAAACATAAGCACTAAATACAATTCTCCAGATCAACCAACTCATCAAAGATTTACCGCCGGAAGACAGGGGGGAGAAGAGCCGTTCGTTCGGATCCCTCCTGGCGTTTTCGTCCTCTACACGCAAATGCGTCGATCGATCAGTGCCACGGCGGCGAGGTGGGGTCCTCCGGCGCGGCGGGCACGCTGCCGCGGGGGTTGGTGTTGGCCTTGGGTTCCGAGTAGTCCATCACCGTCGACACCATCCCGCCGCCCTCCTGCTGCTCCTGCAACCGGACGCCGCGGAGGGGCGAGCGCCACCGCCCCACCGCCCTCATCACCTGCACCTTCCTGCCCTCCACCACCACCACCGCCCCTGCACCCATCCGTCCACGGCAGAGCAAGCATTAATTAATCTTTGCTACCTGATTGGCATCGAAAAGAACAAACAAGCGGGTGGGCATTGATATTCCAGTTCATGCGTACCTTGCGAGAAGGAAAGCGCGAGGAGAGCCGCGACGAGGATGACGGCGAGAAATCTTGGAGTGGCCATAGCGGCCGGACCGGACCGGAGTGGAGTGGAGTTGAGATGGGAAGTGCTGTGTTTCTTGGGTATGGGCGTATGGCCAGGGGGAGCCGGGGAGGGGAGGGATAGGATCGATGAGGAAGAAGGATGCGGTTTCGTGGGCTTTAAATGAGGCTTTCGGAGGCTTCGAAGACGCCGATGGGGGGGTCGCCTTGCGTGAGCAGTGGGCGGGGTCAGGCGCCCGCCTAATTTGGGATGCCACTGACAGCTCGGGTCCACATACGCCGAAATATTGACGAAATAGAAAAATGGATGATATAGACAAAGGTCGTCGTGGGACAAATGACCTCTGTCAGTTTGTGGTGTCTTTTATTTATTTTTGCTTTGGAATCTTATGTGTATGGTGTCAAATAAGAAAAACTCCTGTCGCTATGCAGCCTCGTGGATATAGTGGTATGAAAACAACCTTCCTTTTCCTGGGGCGGTCGCAACAAATCTGTGGTCGTGTGCCTGTAGGTTGGTTCCTTTCGACCTACATTTTTCTTTTTTGGTGGTTATTGTTATCCTAGTAAGCTGTTTCTATGTGACCTTAGAGCATCTACAACTGGACTTGTCAAATCCGGCCCCTCAAATCCACGCGGCCGCGTCCGGGCACGCCCGTGGATGCATCCGGACGGGTCCTCATATTTCCTTTTGTGTATCTATATATTTGAAATCTGGACTCTCAAATTCATGCAAATACATGCACATCGATTATGTAACACAATGTCGCACGTAAACAACAATTGTTGATATCAAGCATACATAGTGTTTACATAAAATTTATTTGAAGTGACAAACTCAAGCATTGCCTCCTTGGTTGCCATTGTGGATCCACATGTGCTTCACAAGATCATTGAGTAGATGAGTATGCACCTGCTGATTTCGAAGAGCCGCATCTTGATCTTTCGGGATTTCAACTTGTTTTCTGGGTGCTTCAAAATCATGGGTTTGGGCTACACCATTACCCCCATCTTCGACAATCATATTATGCAGAATAACACAACATGTCATCAGCTGCCATAAAGTTTCTGATTCCCACATCATTGCAGCGCCCTACACAATTCCCCAACGAGCTTGAAGCACACCAAGTGCTCTTTCCACGTCCTTCCTAGCCACTTCCTGCATTGTTACAAAGTGGCTATGTTTATTGCCACGCGGCTCGAATATGGTCTTCACAAACGCCACCTACTGAGGATAGATACCATCGGCAAGATAGTACCCCATGCTGTAGTCCTGTAGTTGCACGGCGGTAAATCCCCATTGCAAAGCCTCCTGAACATCGAAGATTGTTGAAGCACGTTGATGTCGTTGTGAGAACTGGGCATTCCAAAGAAAGCATGCCAAATTCATAAGTCATGTGATGCCACCGCTTCTAGTATGATGGTGACCTCTCTGGCGTGACCTTGATACATTCCCCGCGGACCTTTAGGGAAGTTTTTTCATGCATGCAATCAATTGATCCGAGCATTCCAGGAAACCACCTTGCCTCTCCAATAGCCAACAACAGCTCTGTGTGTTGCGCATATGGCTCTTTGAGATACTCCGGTCCAAACACCTCAACCACGGCGCAAGCAAATTTGGCAGTAGTCTTCAAACACGTGCTCTCCCCCATCCTGACCATCTCACCAACGACGTCTGCAGCAATACCAAGTGCAAGCATCCTGAGAGTAGCCGTGCACTTCTGCTTGGCCGAGAAAGAGTGTTGGCCGCAGCAATCCCTACTCAGCTTGAAGTAGTCGTCATGTGCCTCCACTCTGTTGTGCACGGCTACTCTTTTGAGAACAGCGACGAAACCATGGATCTTTTGAGAAAGCATGTGTGGGAGCAAAGTAGTCATTGTGCAGTAGCTATGCTCCGGACACCCTGTTTCGGTTGATCACTCTTCTCCCTTTGATTGAGCCCTTGAAGTTGAGAATATGCTCCACTTGCCGGTCCATTTCCTTTTGCATGCTCATGAGCATGATCATGTCCACTTCTTCGTCCGAATCTGACTAATCGAAGAACTTGTCTTGAATCATTTGGTCAAGCTCCGTTGGTAAATATTCCTCATCCGACGAAGCATCGGAATCCATCATTTACCTAATAAAATCACAATTATTCCGGTCGGTCAATGTGTCGAACACATCAAGCGCAAGGCGGAATAGGAGAATTGTCGGACGTACCACAGTGGCGTCCGGGCCGGCGATGACGGGAGCGCTCTTCCGGAGCTCGTGGTGGAGAGCCTGGCAACGGCTACAGAGCGAGCACGACGGCGGAGCACGAGACGGACGACGCGGAGGAGGAAGAAGAGAGGAGAGAGCAAATGGATTTGGCTGGTCTTCGGGGTGGATTTGGGGCAATTTGGGGTGGGGTCGGGCTGTCTGGTCCGACGTGGGGGCGTGCCTGGGCGCGCCTGGGCATGTGACGCCCCTGATTCAATCGTACACTAATCACACACACAAACGTGTACGATCAAGATCAGGGACTCACGGGAAGATATCACAACATAACTCTACAAATAGAAATAAGTCATACAAGCATCATATTACAAGCCAGGGGCCTCGAGGGCTCGAATACAAGAGCTCGATCGTAGACGAGTCAGCGGAAGCAACAATATCTGAGTACAGACATAAGTAAACAAGTTTGCCTTAAGAAGGCTAGCACAAACTGGGATACAGATCGAAAGAGGCGTAGGCCTCCTGCCCGGGATCCTCCTAAACTACTCCTGGTCGTCGTCAGCGGCCTGCATGTAGTAGGAGGCGCCTCCCGAGTAGTAGCAGTCGTCATCGACAGTGGCGTCTGGCTCCTGGACTCCAATGTCTGGTCGCAACAATCGGATATAGAAAGGGGAAAGGGGGGAGTAAAGCAACCGTGAGTACTCATCCAAAGTACTCGTAAGCAAGGAGCTACACTACATATGTATGCATTGGTATCAAATGGAAAAGGGGTAACATATGTGGACTGAACTGCAGAATGCCAGAATAAGAGGGGGATAGCTAGTCCTATCGAAGACCACGCTTCTAGCAGCCTCCATCTTGCAGCATGTAGAAGAGAATAGATGGTAAGTTCACCAAGTATCATCGCATAGCATAATCCTACCCGGTGATCCTCCCCTCGTCGCCCTGTGAGAGAGCGATCACCGGTTGTATCTGGCACTTGGAAGGGTGTGTTTTATTAAGTATACGGTTCTAGTTGTCATAAGGTCAAGGTACAACTCCGGGTCGTCCTTTTAGCGAGGGACACGGCTATTTGAATAGATCAACTTCCCTGCAGGGGTGCACCACATTTCCCAACACGCTCAATCCCCTTTGTCCAGACACACTTTTCTGGGTCATGCCCGACCTCGGAAGATCAACACATCGCAGCCCTACCTAGGCACAACAGAGAGGTCAGCACGCCGGTCTAAATCCTATGGCGCAGGGGTCTAGGCCCATCGCCCATTGCACACCTGCACGTTGCGTACGCGGCCGGTGAGCAGACCTAGCCTCCCTTATACAAGAGCAGGCGTTCCAGTCCAACCCGGCACGCGCCACTCAGTCGCTGACGTCACGAAGGCTTCGGCTGATACCACGACGTCGAGTGCCCATAACTGTTCCCACGTAGTTGGTTAGTGCATATAGGCCAGTAGCCAGACTCAGATCAAATACTCAGATCTAGTTAAGCGTGTTATTTTGAAGTAACCGCGAACACCGACCAGGGCCAGGCCCACCTCTCACCTAGGTGGTCTCCGCCTGCCCTGTCGCTCCGCCTCAAAGTAACAGTCGGGGGCCGTCAGGAACCTAGGCCCACCACTACCTGGGTGGAACCACCTGCCCCTTCAGCCCCCACATCGGAATCACTTGCGGGTACTCTATGAGCTGACCCGACTTTAGTCACAACATGTATAGTATGTATGTATAGTAAATACCCGTGATCAACACCCGACGTGATCATGGCCCGATAGTATAGCATGGCAGACTGACAAGAATGTAGGGCCACTGATGATAATCTAGCATCCTATACTAAACATTTAGGATTGCAGGTAAGGTATCAACAATTGTAGCAATAATGACAGGCTATGCAACAGAATAGGATTAACGGAAAGCAGTAGCATGCTACACTACTCTAATGCAAGCAGTAGAGAAGAATAGGCGATATCTGGTGATCAAGGGGGGGGGGCTTGCCTGGTTGCTCTAGCAAGAAGGAGGGGTCATCTTTGATGTAGTTGTCACACCCTAGCTAGTTCAAGCATTAGAGTGTGCATCATGTTTAATTTCATTTTAAGTTTGAAATGGGGATGACAGAACCCCCAACACCCCCCTGGAAACAACTAGGGTTTACTAAAATTATTTTCAATGAACCTGAAATGCCCTTCTAAAAAAAGTTCACTCTCTTTGTCTTGGGTTGGAACCTCTGGCAAAATTGGTGCACAATTTTCTAGGTCAACAGAAGGTCATTGAATTAAATCATAAGTATTTGATTTTGGGCATTTAAATGCTATAAATAATTTAAATGCTCAAACAATTCTGGAAATAAATGTTTGCTGTTGGAAATATTCTAAACAGAGCCCACAATTATTTTCAGGATTTTTGGAAACGTTTTAGTATTTTTAATAAAGCCCAACAGTTGCAGAAAAAAATAGAAAACAGAAACAAATAAGAAAAAGAGAGAGAGGGAAACCCACCTGGGCCTCACCTGTGCTGGCCAGCCCACCTGGCTCGGCCCAGCCGACTGGCCTTGCCAGTCGTCCTCCTCCTCCCGCCAGGAGGACGAGGAGCGCGTGGCCGGCGCCCGCGGCCACACGCCGGCCACCTCCTGCTTCTGCCGACGCCCTGGAGGCGTCTAGGGGTGCCACGCCGACCCCCACGTCCCCCTCTCTCCCTCCCTCACTCTCCCCCTCGTCTCCCTCACCCTCTCCCGCGATGGCCGAGCGCGATCCTCGCCGCCGTTCGCCGTAGTCGTCACCAGAGCCACCCCCTCGCCTCTCCGACAAGGCCATTACCTCCGCACTGCCGTCCTCGACCTCCTCGTCGACTCACGCGACGCCGGACGCCTCCAAGCACCTCCCCGACGTCCTCTTCTTCCTCGGTCCGCCGAGATCGCCGGCAACGCCCCGACGACGTCCGACCTCCCCCGAGCCCGCTGAGACGCGTTCCGCAACCGCTGTGAGCCCATCTTTCTTCCGCCCCTCTCCTCGCGCTCGTCCGCGTCCTCCAACCCCCTCTGCCATCGAGGCCGAGAGCTTGGCTCCGCCGGCCATGTCGCCGTTGTGGCCACATGCGCGTAAGCTCGAATCCGAGCACGCCTTCGTCTTCCACGCGCTCCCAGGAGCCCGTAGCACCATTCCACGCGCCTCGCCGTGCCCTGCAGCCTCGGTTTCGGCCTCGCCCGAACTCCGGCGGCCGCCAAGGTCGTCGCCAGCGACGTTTCTGGCCACCCTAGCTCCACCCACTGCCACCACTCGATGCGGTTTTCTCTCAGCTATGCGTAGATGCTCTCCGCCGTCGTTTTGGTTGCCGGAGCACGAAACCCGCAGCCCTCCGCCGCGTCTGGCCTCGCCGGCGGCTAAACGCCGGCGAGTTTGACTTAGTTTGACCCATGTGTGGGCCCAAGTAGACCCCCTGAGTCTATGACAGGTGGGGCCGGTCTGCTAATTAGTTTAGAATTAGTTTTAACTAAGTTTAATTAGTTCAGTCACTGACATGTGGGCCCAGGCCCCACTGACAGCTAATTAGTGTTAATCTAATTCTGTTAACTAGTTGTGACACTGACAGAGAGGGCCCACCAGTCAGGTTTGACCTGGCCGACCCAGTTGACCCGCTGACGTCACATCTATGTCATGCTGACGCATTAATTCAATTACTGGATTTATTCTTTAATAGGAAATTCCAGAAAATAGTCAAAACTTCTAAAAATCATAGAAAATCAACCATAGCTCCAAATGCAAAGATTTATATATGAAAAATGATCAGAAAAATTCAACCTATCCATCTGTAATGGTTTCATGCATGACAAAACAAGTTAACCTTGCTGTTTAAGCAGAATAAGGTGATGCTCTAATAAGGCCATGTTTAATGAGCTAATATTTGAATCTTTGATTCAAATGAGTTCATCCCCTTCTGTTTTAGCTTGCATTAGGCCAAGACACTTTCATCTTGCCATGTCATAGCATGCATCTTATTGTTGCATATTGCCATGTGTTGATTATGCTTCGGTGTGTCTTTCGTGGTAGGTTCTGCCTCCGAGGATAACCCCGAGTATCCGTCTGAAGGGCAGTACCCTACTACCACTACAACAGGCAAGCAACCCATTGATCATTCCGATACAAACCCATGTTCTCGCTTCTGCTCTTGTTTACTGCATTAAGACAACGCGATTCAAACTGCTGTGTGCTACGGTAGTTGAACCCTTATCCTCTGCATGACCTGTCATTGCCACAGTAACTAGATGAAACCCACTAGCATGTGTAGGAGTTGATTGAGCCATGTATGTGATTCCTACCTTGCTATGCCTGCTATGCTTAGAGTTGTGTCAGGTCTGGTTCATCTGGGTGATGGGCTAGAGTGATATGATTATGTCGGTAATATGAGGGATGTGTTGAACATGTTTTGGTAAAGGTATCGATGAGAGGCCATGTAGGAGTACATGGTGGGTTGTTTCATTGAGACCGTCCATAAGAACTGAGATCTGTATGTGTGATTTAAGATGCAGTTACTACCGTACATTGGGCCCGAAACCAATGGACCCTCTCGGCTTCTTAAATACCTTAGTACTCTGTCCAGGAGTTGCAAATAGTTTCTGGTGTTTGTAGGTTATGTGTTGGCGGCCGTGCGTAGCGTTGACCCTAGGGGTGGGCTATGTTGCGGTAGATACACCGTGGCACGGTGTACCGAGTCACCCGTTTGGTGTCTCGGGAACCCTGTTCACATCGTTCGGGGCCGTATGTGGAAACCTCGGCCGGACTCCCTGCGGATGGAACCTGGATAGGCGATACACCTGGACCAGAGACTTAAGTGTTTAGGTAGGCCGTGGCCGACACCCTCGCTGGGCTTCCGCTTGAAGGTTGCCGAGTACATGTCGTGTAAACGGCGGTAAGTGGTGAAAGCGTGTATGAAGAAGTATACCCCTGCAGGGTTAACATCATCTATTCGAATAGCCGCGTCCGCGGTAAAGGACTACTTGGTTGCCTATACAGTTCATAGACAAGTTAATGGATACTACTAAAAGACTCAAGATAAGTGTGAGTACCAAGGATGGCCCTCTCGTAGGATGACGAGAGAGGATCCCCGGTGGAGTATTGTGTTGGTGAGTAGTGGACTCGTGTGCGAAAACTATTTTACTAGTGGAGTACCGTAGGATAGCTTAGCCAAGAGTCAAAGCTGGCTTGCTGCAATAACCCCACCACCTTCTTGAGAATGAGCATGTATATTAGGTTCTGATGTAAGACTTGCTGAGTACCTTTGTACTCATGTTTGCTCAATTACTGTTTTCAGACGACAACACCGCCCCCTCCGATGGGTTCTACGTAGACCTTGACGTCGACGAGTGACTAGCCACCCAGGTGGTGATCCTGGCCATGGAGGGCCCCATGTAGATAGACAGGCTTCGAGAAGCCTTCTTTCTTTCTAGTGTCTGTACTCAGACTAGTTGCTTCCGCATGTGCTTGTATGATTGTATGACTTGAGTGTCGGGTCATGTGACCCCTATCTGTATGAACTTGTTATGTATGGCTCTCTGGAGCCTTTAAATAAAGTACTTAAGTTGTAGAGTTTTGTTGTGATGCCATGTTGTATGTACTCATATCGGGCATATTGTGTGTATGATTGAAATGCTTGGTATGAGTGGGATCCGACAATCTAGTTGTTTATCCTTGGCAGCCTTTCTTATGGGGAAATGTAGTCTAGTGTTCCTCGAGCCATAGTAGTCCGCTACAGCCCGGTTCACCGGAGTCCTGCTAGCCCAGCACTACTGCTCAGGACACTTGACTGGCCGGCATGTGTTTCACGTCGTTCCTATGTCTGTCCCTTCGGGGAAATGTCACGCGGTGACATCCGGAGTCCTGCCTAGCCTGCTACAGCCCGGGTTCCCCGGAGTCCTGTTAGCCCAGTGCTACAGCCCGGAATCACTCGCTGATGACCGACATGCTCGATGTGATTCATGTATGCCTGTCTCCATAGGTCTGTGCCGCTTTGGGTTCACGACTAGCCATGTCGGCCCGGGTTCTCTGTCATATGGATGCTAGCGACACTATCATATACGTGAGCCAAAAGGCGCAAACGGTCCCGGGCCACGGTAAGGCGACACCCGTGGGATACCGTGCGTGAGGCCGCAAAGTGATATGAGGTGTTACCGGCTAGATCGATGTGGCTTGGAATCGGGGTCCTGACAGCGTTGGCATCAGAGCCGGACTGCCTGTAGGTTCGTTGAGCCAAACTGGTCGATGTCGAGTCTAGAAATGCTTTAGTTATATGTAGGGGAATTGATTGTGGGAGGGAACGTAAGGCTCTTTTACTCCTTTACCTTATGCCCTCTGCTCTGAGTCATTCTCTTCTCATTCAACGTGGGTTAAGGACTAGGCTCTCTTCTTCTATCAGGTTCACGTGTTACTAATCCGTAGTAGCTTATAGGATTGTTGTTACAAGTCCCAGTTCAGTTTCTACTATTTTTAGTATGTTGCTAATTGGATCAGAACCTTGATATGATGTTGTTGAGTGGTATTGCAAACTGTTGTGGATGTCTCAAATCTTTTTTTGAGCATTTACAGCTGTTATGCTGTCCAATTTTCCCTAGAAATTCTAATGTCTTTGCATTGTGGTTGTGCTTTTAGATGGCCAACCGTGCTCAAAACCAAGTGGTTCGCCTGACCCGGTGCCTCGACGTGCCCGGTCATACTGCTATGTTAGTCCGGGTAATGATCGAGATGGGTTACCGTTGGTATCCCGAATACACCGTCGAAGAGCAATTCCGAGACTTTAATCAAAGCCAATATTTCTGCACTGTCAGGATATTTCCTTCTTATCCCGGATCTACCGAGCCCCTTCACTATTCCTATGGACTCGGGGTTACTGTTGAGATGGCTGTGCAGGATGCTGCCTATTCCATGATGACCATCATGCGAGTCCGGACTGGCCTGCTTCGGAACACCGACTTCCGTTACATGCCAGCTTCACTTCCGGGAGCGCAAGGGTATCTTCAGGCTATCTATGCTGACTCCACTCAGGAGGACTCATTAACTCGTACCACTGCCGAGATGCTCGAAGATAAGGACCGAGAGAATCGGGCCTTGAGGCTGGAGCTTTTCAATACCCCTGCTGATCATTGGGCCACATTGACTCGGTTTGCACCTGCAGTGCAAGCTGGATGTATGGATACAAGGGATCTGTATCCTGTGAGATCTGCTCTGCCAGACATGGTGGATTGGCGTGATGTGGGAGGCATCACCCCACCCCGTGGTCCCCGCAGGCCACCGTTTGTTGGTCCAAGACCTCATCCTAGCCCCTATGGTCCACAGGCTCCTCAGGACCGTCTGTTCCCGGATGATCACGTTGAACTTCCAGGCTATGGAGGTGACTTCTATGAGGACTACTACAGAGCTGTCTGAGTTAGTAGTAGTATCACTAGTATTGTAGTAGTTGTATCTCCACTGTCCTGCGTGACTTGTGGAATATGACTTTGTGTGTAGTCAATTCCGGAGGTGTAGACAAATAATGTATAGGAGCTTGGAATGCCTCCGATGAGATGTAACGTCTTTCATCATAGTTGTACTGTAGCCTGGGCTTGTACTAAACTATGTATGATGTGTATGACCGTTGGTATATATATGGCAGTTTTATATTACCATGACATACGGATGAACATCTCTGCATTCCGTGTTATCCATTACATTCTGCACTTCCTTGCTAAGTTTGAGCCATCCTTATCTAAACCGTTGTCTTGTTATCTCCTAGGATGGTCAACACCCGCAGCAACCCTGCTGCCTCGGAGCAGGGGGAAGCCAGTGCAGCTAGGGGTGAAAATCTGCCTCACCCGCCTTCTCTGGCCGAAGTGATGCTGGAGGCGGAAAGAAACAAGCGTGAGACTAACCGCCTGCTAGAGCGGATTGAGCAGAACACTGCACGCCATCAGCGAAATGACTTGGTGTCAATCAATGACTTTATCAAGCTGTACCCACCAAAGTTTAACCATTCCGTCGAGCCCCTCGACGCGGATGACTGGCTTCGCAGCATTACCCACAAGCTACGTTCTGCCAACGTAGCCGAAGCCGACAAGGTTACTTATGCTGCCTATCACCTCGAAGGCCCTGCTAGCCTCTGGTGGGAAAACTTCGAAGCTATGCGCCCGGTCGGCCAAATTACTACTTGGGCTGAATTCAGTGAAGCTTTCCGTGAACATCACATTCCGGAAGGTCTCATGGATCGCAAGAGGGAGGAGTTCTGCAATTTCACCCAAGGAAGACTGACTGTGGATGCATATAGTCGTGAATTTGGGAATCTGGCACGTTATGCCCCTGAAGAGGTATCTACTGACGCTAAGAAGCAGGCAAGGTTCCGCAAGGGACTTAGCCCTGAGCTTCGCCGCGATCTTCGTCTGCACGAGTGCACCTCCTTTCAGAAGTTGGTCAACAAAGCCATCAGTGCTGAGACAGGCCAGACTGATTATGATGCTTCACGCAAGCACTCCCGTGATTTTGGCTCTTCATCCGGCTCTGGAGCTCAGAAGCGCCGGGTGTGGATCCCAAGCACGGCACTGCCACCCAGGTTCATCCCGAGGCCATCCTTTGAGGCGCCTCGTCCCAACCAGCAATTTGCACCGCCCAAGCCCTATGGTGGCCCCGCTGCTAATGCTGCTCCACGCCCCAATGTGGTGACATGCTTCAAGTGTGGAGAGCCGGGTCACTATAGTCGAGAGTGTCCCCAGAACAACCCTAATCAAACTGGAAAGTCCGTTGGCCGTGGTAAGCCCGCGGGAAAGACATTCTACGCCAAGCCGGCCACCACTGCCCGTGGCCATGTCAACTATGTTTCAGCCGAGGAGGCTCATGAGGATCCTAACGTCGTCCTTGGTACGCTCCTTGTTAACTGCCATCCGGCATCTGTTCTTTTCGATACTGGAGCATCTCATTCATTCATATCCGAGAACTATGCTCGAATGCATAACACGACATTCTGTGACATGCCCACTTCCATGGTAATTCAAACTCCGGGTTCCAAATGGCAAACTTCTAGAGTAAGCCATGGGAACGAAATTCTTGTCGATAGACTTGTCTTCCTTGCTTCCTTAATAGCTCTCAAGTCCTCGGACATAAACATCATTTTGGGTATGGACTGGATGTCAGCTCATTATGCTAAGATTGATTGTGCCACTAGAACCGTTCAACTTACTCACCCATCGGGCAAGACAGTCAATGTCTTAACTCGAGTGGCCAAGCGCCAGCTTTACTCCCTAAATGCCAACCCCCTTCCAGACCTTGAGGATGTTCCGGTAGTCCGAGACTTTCCGGATGTCTTTCCAGAAGAACTGCCAGGTGTTCCACCTGACAGGGATGTTGAGTTTGTGATAGACCTTGTTCCAGGAACCGTTCCAATTTCTAGAAGACCCTACAAGATGGCACCCTTAGAACTAGCCGAGCTTAAGAACCAACTCGATGAGTCCTTGAAAAAGGGTTTCATCCGTCCTAGTTCCTCTCCTTGGGCTTGCCCCGTCCTCTTCGTCAAGAAGAAGGATGGAACGGATCGAATGGTTGTAGATTACCGACCTGTCAACCTGGTCACCATCAAGAACAAGTATCCGCTTCCCAGGATCAACGATCTGTATGATCAGCTCGCTGGATCCTCAGTCTTTTCCAAGATGGATTTGAGGTTGGGCTACCATCAAATCAAAATCAGAAACGGGGACATTCCCAAAACGGCCTTTGTTACTCGTTATGGCCAATACGAGTACACCGTTATGTCCTTCGGTTTAACCAATGCCCCAGCTACCTTCTCCCGGTTAATGAACTCGGTCTTCATGGAGTATTTGGATAAATTTGTCGTAGTATACCTCGATGACATACTCATCTACTCCAAGAATGAAGAGGAACATGCCGAACATCTAAGGCTGGTATTGATGAAACTTCGAGAGCATCGCCTTTATGCCAAATTCTCCAAGTGTGAATTTTGGTTGCCAGAAGTGACCTATCTAGGCCATGTAATCTCTGGTAAGGGTATTGCTGTCAATCCCGAGCGAGTTCAAGCCGTCCTTGATTGGACTCCACCTGAGACGGTCAAGCAAGTTTGGAGCTTCCTTGGCTTAGCGAGCTATTGCCGCCGCTTCGTCGAGAATTTCTCCAAGGTTGCTAAACCTCTAACTGAACTCCTCAAGAAAGATAAAAAGTTCGAGTGGACTCTACAGTGCGAGTTCAGTTTTCAGGAACTGAAAAGACGCCTGACATCTGCTCCCGTACTGGTACCACCAGATTTCTCCAAGGACTTTATTATCTATTGCGACGCCTCGCGACAAGGACTAGGTTGCATACTCATGCAAGATCGTCAGGTAATTGCCTATGCTTCACGGCAATTACACCCACATGAGGAAAATTATCCCACACATGATCTAGAGCTTGCAGCTGTAGTCCATGCACTCAAAACCTGGCGACATTACCTCCTCGGTAATCGTTGCGAGATCTTCACCGATCACCAAAGTTTGAAATATATCTTCACCCAACCAGATTTGAATCTCAGGCAAAGACGTTGGGTCGAGTTGATCTCGGATTACGACTTAGGAATAACTTACACCCCGGGCAAAGCCAATGTCATGGCTGATGCACTAAGTCGTAAATCCTATTGTAACAACCTGATGTTACAACAAAGTCAACCACTTCTCCATGAGGAATTTCGTAAGCTAAATCTTCACATTGTTCCTCGAGGATTCCTATCCACCCTGGTGGCGAAACCTACCCTTACGGATCAGATCATCAAGGCACAGAAGGTAGATCCGGGAATCTCCCGTATTAAGAGAAACATTAAGAAAGGAGTCGCGAATTGTTTCTCCATTGATGATCAAGGTGTCGTATACTTTGGAAATCGCCTAGTGGTTCCAAAGGCACGAAACCTGAGGCGACTGATCCTTAAGGAAGCTCATGAATCCCCTCTCACCATTCATCCCGGTAGTACTAAAATGTATCAAGACCTACGCCAGAGGTTTTGGTGGACTAGGATGAAGAGAGAAATCGCTCAATACATTGCTAATTGCGACGTTTGTCGTCGTGTTAAAGCAGAGCATCAACGGCCTGCTGGCACCCTTCAACCTTTGGCTATTCCCGAGTGGAAATGGGATAAAATCAGTATGGATTTCATCACTGGGTTTCCCAGGACCAAGAGAGGGAATAATGCCATCTTCGTCGTGATCGACCGTCTTTCCAAAGTAGCCCACTTTCTACCTGTTCGTGAGAGTATCACCGCTAGCCAGCTAGCCGATTTATACATCTCCCGAATAGTGTCTCTTCATGGTGTTCCATTGGAAATTAACTCAGACCGTGGGAGTCTCTTCACCTCTCGATTTTGGGAAAGTTTCCAAAATGCTATGGGAACTCATCTCTCCTTTAGCACCGCCTTCCATCCTCAGTCAAGTGGTCAAGTAGAACGAGTCAATCAAATTCTGGAAGATATGCTCCGAGCCTCTGTCATCTCGTTCGGAATGGGTTGGGAGAATTGCCTTCCATTCGCGGAGTTTGCTTATAACAATAGTTATCAAGCCAGCTTGGGCAAGGCTCCTTTCGAAGTTCTCTATGGACGAAAATGTCGAACGCCTCTTAACTGGTCAGAAACCGGGGAAAGACAACTCTTTGGCCCGGATATGATTCAGGAAGCAGAAGAACAGGTTCGCGTTATTCGTGAGAAATTGAAAACAGCCCAATCTCGTCAAAAGAGTCAATATGATCGCAAACATAAGCCTATGACTTATGAAGTCGGCGAGAAGGCTTACCTTCGGGTTACTCCGTTAAAGGGAACCCATCGTTTCGGTATCAAAGGCAAATTGGCTCCTCGTTACATTGGACCCTTTCGCATTCTTGCCAAACGGGGAGAAGTTGCCTACCAATTGGAACTACCTTCGCATCTTTCCAGAGTTCACGATGTCTTCCACGTTTCTCAACTCAGGCGTTGCTTCGCGGATCCTATCCGTGGAGTGGACCACGAAACGCTTGATCTACAAGATAACCTCTCATATCGGGAATATCCCGTTCGTATCCTTGATCAAGCCGAGCGTACCACTCGACGTCGTAATATCAAGTTTCTCAAGGTTCAATGGTCACACCATTCTGGGAAAGAAGCCACTTGGGAAAGGGAGGATCATCTTCGACTCGAGTACCCCACCTTCTTTCCGGAGGATCCTAAATCTCGGGACGAGATTCTTTTGAGTGGGGGTGAGTTGTCACACCCTAGCTAGTTCAAGCATTAGAGTGTGCATCATGTTTAATTTCCTTTTAAGTTTAAAATGGGGATGACAGAACCCCCAACACCCCCTGGAAACAACTAGGGTTTACTAAAATTATTTTCAATGAACCTGAAATGCCCTTCTAAAAAAAGTTCACTCTCTTTGTCTTGGGTTGGAACCTCTGGCAAAATTGGTGCACAATTTTCTAGGTCAACAGAAGGTCATTGAATTAAATCATAAGTATTTGATTTTGGGCATTTAAATGCTATAAATAATTTAAATGCTCAAACAATTCTGGAAATAAATGTTTGCTGTTGGAAATATTCTAAACAGAGCCCACAATTATTTTCAGGATTTTTGGAAACGTTTTAGTATTTTTAATAAAGCCCAACAGTTGCAGAAAAAAATAGAAAACAGAAACAAATAAGAAAAAGAGAGAGAGGGAAACCCACGTGAGCCTCACCTGTGCTGGCCCAGCCCACCTGGCTCGGCCCAGTCGACTGGCCTTGCTAGTCGTCCTCCTCCTCCCGCCAGGAGGACGAGGAGCGCGTGGCCGGCGCCCGCGGCCACACGCCGGCCACCTCCTGCTTCTGCCGACGCCCTGGAGGCGTCTAGGGGTGCCACGCCGACCCCCACGTCCCCTCTCTCCCTCCCTCACTCTCCCCTCGTCTCCCTCACCCTCTCCCGCGATGGCCGAGCGCGATCCTCGCCGCCGTTCGCCGTAGTTGTCACCAAAGCCACCCCCTCGCCTCTCCGACAAGCCCATTAGCTCCGCGCTGCCGTCCTCGACCTCCTCGTCGACTCACGCGACGCCGGACGCCTCCAAGCACCTCCCCGACGCCTTCTTCTTCCTCGGTCCACCGAGATCGCCGGCAACGCCCCGACGACGTCCGACCTCCCCCGAGCCCGCTGAGACGCGTTCCGCAACCGCTGTGAGCCCATCTTTCTTCCGCCCCTCTCCCCGCGCTCGTCCGCGTCCTCCAACCCCCTCTGCCATCGAGGCCGAGAGCTCGGCTCCGCCGGCCATGTCGCCGCCGTGGCCACAGGCGCGTAAGCTCGAATCCGAGCACGCCTTCGTCTTCCACGCGCTCCCAGGAGCCCGTAGCACCATTCCACGCGCCTCGCCGTGCCCCGCAGCCTCGGTTTCGGCCTCGCCCGAACTCCGGTGGCCGCCAAGGTCGTCACCGGCGATGTTTCCGGCCACCCTAGCTCCACCCACTGCCACCACTCGATGCAGTTTGCTCCCAGCTATGCGTAGATGCTCTCCGCCGTCGTTTTGGTTGCCGGAGCACGAAACCCACAGCCCTCCGCCGCGTCTGGCCTCGCCGGCGGCTAAACGCCGGTGAGTTTGACTTAGTTTGACCCCTGTGTGGGCCCAAGTAGACCCCCCCTGAGTCTATGACAGGTGGGGCCAGTCTGCTAATTAGTTTAGAATTAGTTTTAACTAAGTTTAATTAGTTCAGTCACTGACATGTGGGCCCAGGCCCCACTGACAGCTAATTAGTGTTAATCTAATTCTGTTAACTAGTTGTGACACTGACAGAGAGGGCCCACCAGTCAGGTTTGACCTGGCCGACCCAGTTGACCCGCTGACGTCACATCTATGTCATGCTGACGCATTAATTCAATTACTGGATTTATTCTTTAATAGGAAATTCCAGAAAATAGTCAAAACTTCTAAAAATCATAGAAAATCAACCATAGCTCCAAATGCAAAGATTTATATATGAAAAATGATCAGAAAAATTCAATCTATCCATCTGTAATGGTTTCATGCATGACAAAACAAGTTAACCTTGCTGTTTAAGCAGAATAAGGTGATGCTCTAATAAGGCCATGTTTAATGAGCTAATATTTGAATCTTTGATTCAAATGAGTTCATCCCCTTCTGTTTTAGCTTGCATTAGGCCAAGACACTTTCATCTTGCCATGTCATAGCATGCATCTTATTGTTGCATATTGCCATGTGTTGATTATGCTTCGGTGTGTCTTTCGTGGTAGGTTCTGCCTCCGAGGATAACCCCGAGTATCCGTCTGAAGGGCAGTACCCTACTACCACTACAACAGGCAAGCAACCCATTGATCATTCCGATACAAACCCATGTTCTCGCTTCTGCTCTTGTTTACTGCATTAAGACAACGCGATTCAAACTGCTGTGTGCTACGGTAGTTGAACCCTTATCCTCTGCATGACCTGTCATTGCCACAGTAACTAGATGAAACCCACTAGCATGTGTAGGAGTTGATTGAGCCATGTATGTGATTCCTACCTTGCTATGCCTGCTATGCTTAGAGTTGTGTCAGGTCTGGTTCATCTGGGTGATGGGCTAGAGTGATATGATTATGTCGGTAATATGAGGGATGTGTTGAACATGTTTTGGTAAAGGTATCGATGAGAGGCCATGTAGGAGTACATGGTGGGTTGTTTCATTGAGACCGTCCATAAGAACTGAGATCTGTATGTGTGATTTAAGATGCAGTTACTACCGTACATTGGGCCCGAAACCAATGGACCCTCTCGGCTTCTTAAATACCTTAGTACTCTGTCCAGGAGTTGCAAATAGTTTCTGGTGTTTGTAGGTTATGTGTTGGCGGCCGTGCGTAGCGTTGACCCTAGGGGTGGGCTATGTTGCGGTAGATACACCGTGGCACGGTGTACCGAGTCACCCGTTTGGTGTCTCGGGAACCCTGTTCACATCGTTCGGGGCCGTATGTGGAAACCTCGGCCGGACTCCCTGCGGATGGAACCTGGATAGGCGATACACCTGGACCAGAGACTTAAGTGTTTAGGTAGGCCGTGGCCGACACCCTCGCTGGGCTTCCGCTTGAAGGTTGCCGAGTACATGTCGTGTAAACGGCGGTAAGTGGTGAAAGCGTGTATGAAGAAGTATACCCCTGCAGGGTTAACATCATCTATTCGAATAGCCGCGTCCGCGGTAAAGGACTACTTGGTTGCCTATACAGTTCATAGACAAGTTAATGGATACTACTAAAAGACTCAAGATAAGTGTGAGTACCGAGGATGGCCCTCTCGTAGGATGACGAGAGAGGATCCCCGGTGGAGTATTGTGTTGGTGAGTAGTGGACTCGTGTGCGAAAACTATTTTACTAGTGGAGTACCGTAGGATAGCTTAGCCAAGAGTCAAAGCTGGCTTGCTGCAATAACCCCACCACCTTCTTGAGAATGAGCATGTATATTAGGTTCTGATGTAAGACTTGCTGAGTACCTTTGTACTCATGTTTGCTTAATTACTGTTTTCAGACGACAACACCGCCCCCTCCGATGGGTTCTACGTAGACCTTGACGTCGACGAGTGACTAGCCACCCAGGTGGTGATCCTGGCCATGGAGGGCCCTATGTAGATAGACAGGCTTCGAGAAGCCTTCTTTCTTTCTAGTGTCTGTACTCAGACTAGTTGCTTCCGCATGTGCTTGTATGATTGTATGACTTGAGTGTCGGGTCATGTGACCCCTATCTGTATGAACTTATTATGTATGGCTCTCTGGAGCCTTTAAATAAATTACTTAAGTTGTAGAGTTTTGTTGTGATGCCATGTTGTATGTACTCATATCGGGCATATTGTGTGTATGATTGAAATGCTTGGTATGAGTGGGATCCGACAATCTAGTTGTTTATCCTTGGCAGCCTTTCTTATGGGGAAATGTAGTGTAGTGTTCCTCGAGCCATAGTAGTCCGCTATAGCCCGGTTCACCGCTGTCCTGCTAGCCCAGCACTACTGCTCAGGACACTTGACTGGCCGGCATGTGTTTCACGTCGTTCCTATGTCTGTCCTTTCGGGGAAAATGTCACGCGGTGACATCCGGAGTCCTGCCTAGTCTGCTACAGCCCGGGTTCCCCGGAGTCCTGTTAGCCCAGTGCTACAGCCCGGAATCACTCGCTGATGACCGACATGCTCGATGTGATTCATGTATGCCTGTCTCCATAGGTCTATGCCGCTTTGGGTTCACGACTAGCCATGTCGGCCCGGGTTCTTTGTCATATGGATGCTAGCGACACTATCATATACGTGAGCCAAAAGGCGCAAACGGTCCCAGGCCACGGTAAGGCGACACCCGTGGGATACCGTGCGTGAGGCCGCAAAGTGATATGAGGTGTGACCGGCTAGATCAATGTGGCTTGCAATCGGGGTCCTGACAGTAGTCCAACACACGGACATCGGCAGCGGTCTCGGAGTCTACCAGAAATAAGTAACGGAGGGGGAACACAATAAATAACAAAGCAATAAAATGTAACACAAAGCAAGACGCGGCAATACGTTGTGCTAGGGGTGACCTAACATAGGGACATGTGATACCGGTGAATGGGGGAACATCCGGGAAAGTATCCCCGGTGTTCTCCATTTTCGGACAGATGAATCGGAGGGGGAAAGTTGCGTGTTTGCTATGCTAGGGATGTGTGGCGGACAAACGGTCTGTGTATTCGGATTCATCTCGTCGTTCTGAGCAACTTTCATGTATAAAACCTTTTCATCTGTGATACGGTTTATTTTATATTAATTTTCAAAGTTTTAAACATTTTTTCTGAAATTTAATCTAATTCAAAAATAAGAGTGAAATGGCTAGGTGCACCCGGTGTCGTGGTTCTAAGACTGACAGTAGAATAGGAGGGTAGGAATGTAGAGGCAAGATCCTAGCTATGGAGGAGTTGTACACACGAGTTTTACGAGTTCAGGCCCTTCTCAGAGGAAGTAACAGCCCTACGTCTCGGAGCCCGGAGGCGGTCGACTGAATATATGTGTGTGAATTACAGAAAGTGCGAACCCTTGTCCCAGAGGAGGGGGTGGCTTATATAGAGTGCGCCAGGACCCCAGCTCCCCTCCGTTACACAAGGTTCAATGCTCATAAAGGAGGGGCGTTACTGGTAACGTCTGCAACAAATTGTTGTAAATGCCCATAAAGCTATGGTTTAAGTCCTGACCATTGTAGAGTGGAGGATTTCTCATCTTCTGGTGGTCGAGTGTCTTCAAGGTGGTCGAGTGAGCACATCTTCATGGTCGAGTGGATGATGGTTTCTCTTTGAATGCTTCTGATTCTTTGTAGAGATGTCCTTGGGGAGGGTATGTTGGACAGATCCATGACCCTACCCTAGGTATATAGCTTCATCATTAGCCCCTGAATGGATCAGGGTTTGAGTGAGGAAGGAGTTGGGAACACTTCCGACCCATTCTTTGTGCTATGAGTATATCTTGTTCTGGAATAATGAATTGAGGTGACGACGTCGACTCCTTTCTCAGTCGCCTTGGTCCATTCTTGGTTTTTGTCGAGTGAATTTTCATGGTAGAATTCTGAATGATGATGTAGAGGATGTTTGTCTACAGTCTGATAGGTTGCTCTGCTCTCCGCGGATTTCGTGGGGTTCGAATTTTGGGAAGTGCGCCAGACGGACGGAACCGGGGTTATCGGGACGGATTAGGCAAGTCTCCTCGATCCCCATGCCACCTTTTTCGCCACGTACTACGCACGCGACTCTTGCGGGATTTGTTTAGATCGCCTGGGTCCACCAGTCAGTCACTCGGGTGACGACCTTATAAAAGGCCTCGGTCCAGGCCTCTGCCCTGTGCGCTCCCATTCTCTCTTCTTCTTCTCCCGATCTCTCTGCCACGCTCGCTTACGCTCTCATCACCGGACTCTCGCTCGAGCTCGACCCGTTGCCATGGGGAAAGAGAAGACGGTGGCGCTGGAGCGCGCGAAGAAGGCGACCGCGAAGGCGAAGGGCAAGCGGACCAGCCGGGGCAGATCGTCGTCGAGATCCGGTCTGCCGCTGGGCTGGATCCAGGGCGACTGGATCTGCTCGACAATCACCCAGGACGACCTCGACGACCTGGTGGAGGGGGGACTGATCCCCCACAAGTCGGCACGGCTCCCGGGGAATGAAACCGAGCCGCAACCAAGGGAGGGTGAGTGTGTTCTCCTTGCCACCCACGTAGATCGTGGATTCTCACTGCCTCCCCATCCTTTCTTCCGAGGTTTTTTGAACTTCTTTGGGGTTCAACTTCACCATTTCATTCCAAACACCATAGTCTATCTGCCCGCTTTCGTGTCGATGTGTGAAAATTTCTTGGGTTGTCGACCGCACTGGGGTCTTTTCAAACACATCTTCACCTACCGCTCCCAGTCGGTCAAAAAGGCCAAATCGAGTGACGAGAAGACACAAGTGATCTAGATGTGCGGCGGTCTGGGGATCCAGATGAGGAGCAAGAGTACTTTCCCAGCCATGATCCTTCCCGACTCGGTCCGAGGCTGGCAGTCGACTTGGTTCTACTATAAGGATCAGCCGACCCCGGGTCAGTCGACTGGACTTCCTCCCTTTTCCTTGGCTCTAGTGGAGAAGCCTGCCCCCTGAAGGTAGTTCCAGAAGAGAAGGCGCAGGTCAAGGTGCTGGTCGAACGGGTCATCCAACTTGTCCACGACGGGGTGACTGGGATGGACCTGCTAGAGGTCTTTCTCGGTCGGCGCATCCAACCGCTTCAGGCGCGTGATCATCCGACGTGGATGTACTCTGGGCTCGAGGATTCCACTCGGATTCACCCGGAGGATGTCAGCGAGGATACCTTGGAGAAGTGGTTGATGGGGATCACCAGCAACAAAGACAACCCTCGGGGGTCTAGGAGGGTGATTCCATTCGACAACTCGCACCAGCCGAAGCAAGTATAATTCCGTTTTATCAAGTATCTTTCTGATTCACCGCGTGATATCTTGTTTATGGTCGACTGAATTTCCTTTGATCGTTGTCTTTTCAGGCCCTCATCGACATGTAATCAATGCCCAACGGAGTGCAGGACCAAGACACCGAGGAAGAAGCGAGCACGGGCGAGAGCGGCGAGAAGCGTTCGGATGCCGAGGAGGATGAGGAGAGCGGCGAATCGACTGATGACGAAGAAGTCGACTCGCGTCCTCGCAGGGAGAGGAGATCCAAACACGCTCACGACCCGGCGAGCGCTCCGGACTTGGTGGCCACGCCGACTGGACAGTCTTCGAAGCGTCCCAGGACATCTTCCCCAACGCCGACTGAGAAGGCTCCAAAGCAGTCCAAAGTTGCGCCGCCTCCAGCGTCGAAAGCGCCGAAAGCCACCTCCTCCAAACTACCAAAAGCTTTGCCCAGGATCAAAGTGACCGTTCCTACTATCTCCGGGTAACCATCTGACTTGTCCTTTTCGTCGACTCGATTAACTGGACGTAACCGATTGAATGCGGGTCTTTGCAGTGTTGCTACGTCAGGAACCTCTTCTTTCCAGTACCGGGACGAGGAAATGGAAGATGTGGTAACCTCCAACCCAGGTATAAACTCTTGCGATTTTGTTCTTGATTCTTTGGTCGATTGCGTTCGAGTGGTTCACTTGGGATCGAATGATCGGCCTCGCAGCTCCACCCAACGTCATCGATCTTCCAGATGACGACGAAGATGTGGCTCTTAAGCCCAGGAAGAGCAAGAAGGTAGCAGCTGGTAGGATGTCTCGGCAAGAACCCACTACGACACGTCCCGTCCGTCAACCTAAAGACGCGGGCAAGGCCTCTGTGACCTTTGCTGCGCCCTTGTCGAGTGAGCACCCCACACTGCTGACTGCGCCTATGATTCCTTTAGTCGTCCAACTCCACACCATGGAGCTCCAAGCTGCCGCACCTGGGTCGTCTGCTCACTTTTTCACCAGCTATCCCGTCCTAGACAACCAGTCGGAAGTGGCTGCGGAAGCCATCCGACAGGCTGACATGGTGATGGAGCAGGTGAAGACGGTGCATGAGAACATACAGGCTTCCTACGACGCTAGTGCTGCCCTTCGGGCCAATGTCCAGGTGAGTAGACTTTCCAACTGTTTTTGCTCTATGAGAAAATGTTACTCGAAAAATCTTCTTCTGCACAGTCTGCTGTTGTTTGCGTCAAATTAGAGAACCCACTGGGTGTTTTGTTGTTTTTGGTAGTTTCGTTCTTCCACTCGGTCTGGGCGAGTGGGATCTGAAACGGTGGGGGCACGCTAAGTGCACCCACTAGGTGTAGTCCCCGAGACCGCGGTCGACTGCTGGCAGTCGACTGGGGTATGATTTCTTTTTTCCTTTCTTTCTACTCCTTACACTCAACTCAGGCGAACCGGTCGAGTAGTTTCATTCCTCCACTCGGTCTGGGCGAGTGGGATCTGAACCGGTGGGGGCACGCTAAGTGCACCCACTGGGTGTAGTCCCCGAGACCGCGGTCGACTGCTGGCAGTCGACTGGGGTCTGAGCAGTTTTTTGGTCCGGGCGGACTGGTCGAGTTGAGTCTTAGTCAGCGGGGGCACGCCAAGTGCACCCGCTGGGTGTAGCCCCTGAGACCGCAGTCGACTGTGTGCAGTCGGCTAGGGTCTAAGCGAACTTTTTTAGGTTTTGTTCACTCGGAAGTAAACAACCTTTGATCTTATCGACTGATCCGTCTTTTGCCTTCTGTAGATGTCTTGCACTCTTATTTCTAAGTTTGCTGAACTTGAGGAGAAGCAGAGGCAACTCAACCTCGACTTGGAATTAGCCCAGCAGAATCTGAAGAAAGCTCAAGATGAAGCCGCTGGTACGGAAGGTAACTGATTGTCGACTGACTTTCAATACATTTCTTTGATCTCTTCTTTGATTCGATTGTCTCTTTTGCAGAGAAAATGAAGTTGGCTCTGGAGAAGAAGGACTCGGACCTTGCCGCCGCGCAAAAAGCAGCCCAAGATAAAACTGCTCTTGCAGACCAGAAGCTTGCTTCAATCGGAACGCTGGAAGGAGAGGTGAACAAACTGAAATCTTGTCTTAATGAAGCTAACCGCGAAGTGACCAGTCTGAAGAAGGACAAGGTCGTCCTGAATGAAAAGCTGGAGTCTGCGATCCGCTAGAGGAATGAGACAGAAGCTTATCTGAGGACTCTTGCCAAGAAGCTTTATCTCACGCTGGAAGGTATTTCTTTTAATCCGACTGTGTTCATGCTTGCGATCGGATCTTGCTCGGTCGATTGACTAATTTTTGGTTGCAGAATTCTGTCAAGACTTCCACGAGGAAACTGGAAGGGTCGAGATGGTTCTGGACCCTATTGCTTCTCCAGTCTGCGACGAAACTGCAATGAACATGCTCCAACCGGAGTCCCGTATTGCCGGCGCCACAAGCTACCTCGCGCGCCTGAAGGAGATAGTCTCCCGAATCGACTCATCGCTTTGGCCGGGGGCAACGCTTCAGAATGGCCTGGAATCCCTGATGACTCGACTGAACGAAATCCCTGACCGAGTGCAAGAATGGAAGAAATCCTCCGCCCAGTGTGGTGCTGACGTGGTGCTGTCCTTGGTGTGAGTCCATTGCAAGGAAGCTCATGAAGACAAGCTGGCTGCGATCAAAGTCGCTAACACCAAAAAGCATGACTTCCAGTCCTTCATGGAGACTTTCATTGCTGTCGCCACTCGGATCGCTGATGGGATCGACTTGGACTCATTCATAGAGCCTGCCAGCCCTCCTCCGGCCGAGTGAACAAACTTATGAAACTTGAATCTGCTTTAAATTTGCCTCGGAATGTCGAGTGACTGCAGTAACCGTTGAACTCCTTCGGGCTTGATGCCCGAGTACTTTTGATTTGCTGCTTGGAACTTTTAGGTTTTATCTGAATTTGGTTTATTTCCGAATGTGCTTGCGTTTGCCTTCGAATGGACTTTGCTCACTGCTTGGCATAGTCTTTGCGCTGGAGACACAACTCTGAGGTGGCGGCTCCAGCCGACCTGCGCTTCGCCGTCCTTGCGGATAGGGATGGAGCGGACGTTGTACTTGTGTCGTAGCTCCGAAGGAGAAGGTTGCAGTCGACCTGCACCTCATCTTCCTTGCGGAAAGGGATGGACCGGACATTGTACTTGTGCCGTAGCTCCGAAGGAGAAGGTTGCAGTCGACCTGCATCTCGTCCTCCTTGCGGATAGGGATGGAGCGGACATTGTACTTGTGCCGTAGCTCCGAAGGAGAAGGTTGCAGTCGACCTGCACTTCGTCGTCCTTGCGGATAGGGATGCTTAGGCGAGTACTGGACTGCAGCTAAGCCCCCGAGTGGGAGGATTGCTTTCCACTCGGTAGGATTTTTTTCGAACTTAGGCGAGTACTGGACTGCAGCTAAGTCTCCTAGTGAGAGAACTTAGGCGAGTACCAGACTGCAGCTAAGCCCCCGAGTGGGAGGATTGCTCTCCATTCGGTAGGATTTTTCAAACTTAGGCGAGTCCCAGACTTAGGCTAAGCCTCCTAGTGGGAGAACTTAGGCGTGTACTGGACTGCAGCTAAGCCCCCGAGTGGGAGGATTGCTCTCCACTCGGTAGGATTTTTCAAACTTAGGCGAGTACTGGACTGCAGCTAAGCCTCCTAATGGGAGAACTTAGGCGAGTACTGTACTGCAGCTAAGCCCCCGAGTGGGAGGATTGCTCTCCACTCGGTAGGATTTTTCAAACTTAGGCGTGTACTGGACTGCAGCTAAGCCTCCTAGTGGGAGAACTTAGGTGAGTACTGGACTGCAGCTAAGCCCCCGAGTGGGAGGATTGCTCTCCACTTGGTAGGATTTTTCAAACTTAGGCGAGTACTGGATTGCAGCTAAGTCTCCTAATGAGAGAACTTAGGCGAGTACTGAACTGCAGCTAGGCCCCCGAGTGGGAGGATTGCTCTCCACTCGGTAGGATTTTTTCAAACTTAGGCGAGTACTGGACTGCAACTAAGTCTCCTAATGAGAGAACTTAGGCGAGTACTGAACTGCAACTAAGCCCCTGAGTGGGAGGGTTGCTCTCCACTCGGTAGGATTTTTTCAAACTTAGGCGAGTACTGGACTGCAGCTAAGTCTCCTAGTGAGAGAGCTTAGGCGAGTATCGGACTGCAGCTAAGCCCCCGAGTGGGAGGATTGCTCTCCACTCGGTAGGATTTTTCAAACTTAGGCGAGTACTGGACTGCAGCTAAGTCTCCTAATGAGAGAACTTAGGCGAGTACTGGACTGCAGCTAAGCCCCCGAGTGGGAGGATTGCTCTCCACTCGGTAGGATTTTCTTTCGAACTTAGGCGAAACGGATTCGCGACTAAGCCCACCCACTGGGGGATTTCAGAAGTACATAAGAACACAACAATCGAATGATAGGACTATAAGCTCTTGTCTTTGATGAACAAATTACAAAGGTGTTTCTTATTACATTTTATTCGAACGAGTGCTTAAGTATAAAAGGGGAGGAGCAGCTCCCCGTTCCAAGCCCGTGGCTCGTCTTTCTGATGCTTAATACTGTAAAGATGGTATGCTCCATTGTGGAGAACTTTGGTGATGATGAAGGGGCCCTCCCATGTCGGGGCAAGCTTTTGTGGTTTCTGTTGATCCACTCGAAGAACCATGTCTCCTTCTTGAAAGGCTCGACCCCTCACATTTCTGGCGTGGAATTGACGCAAGTCTTGCTGATAAATGGTCGAGCGGATCAAGGCCATCTCTCTTTCCTCCTCTAAGAGATCGACTGAATCTTGCCGGGCCTGCTCTGCTTCCTCTTCGGAGAAGAGCTCAACTCGGGGTGCATTGTGGAGCAGGTCACTTGGCAGAACAGCTTCAGCTCCATAGACTAAGAAGAAAGGAGTTCGTCCGGTTGACCGATTAGGAGTTGTCCTCAAACCCCACAGAACAGACGGAAGTTCATCAACCCAAGCACCTGCCGCGTGTTTGAGATCACGCATCAGTCGGCGTTTCAGTCCTTTGAGAATTAGGCCATTGGCTCTTTCTGCTTGTCCGTTCGACTGCGGGTGAGCGACAGAAGCATAGTCGACTCGAGTGCCCTGAGAGGCGTAGAAAGCTCTGAACTCATCGGAATCGAAGTTTGATCCGTTGTCCGTGATGATGCTATGTGGGACTCAATATCTGAATGTCAATTCTCTGATAAAACTGACAGTGGTGCTAGCATCAAGGTTCTTGATAGGTTTAGCTTCGATCCATTTGGTAAACTTGTTGACTGCAACAAGCACATGAGTGAAGCCGCTCCTGCCAGTTCTCAGTGGTCCAACCATATCCAGTCCCCAAATAGCAAAGGGCCAGATGAGGGGGATGGTCTTCAGGGCTGACGCTGTCTTGTGAGACATGTCGGAGTAAAATTGGCAGCCTTCACATCTGTCGACTATATCTTTCGCCATTTCATTTGCTCGTGGCCAATAGAATCCAGCTTGGTATGCTTTAGCCACGATGGCCCGAGAGGATGCATGATGACGACAGGTCCCCGAGTGGATGTTATTGAGGATCATTCGACCTTCTTCTGGTGTTATGCATTTCTGACCGACTCCAGTCACACTTTCCCTGAAAAGCTGCCCTCTGATCACAGTAAAGGCCTTGGATCGACGGACTATCTGTCGAGCCTCTTCTTCATCCTCTGGGAGTTCTTTCCTGAGGATGTATGCAATGTAGAGCACCGTCCAGTCGGGAGTAATGGCCAGAACCTCCATGACCAGGTCGACCACGGCTGGGACCTCGACTTCAGTCGGATCTGTGGCGCTCTTAGGTTGCGGGGGCTCTTCAGCGAAAGGATCTTCCTGAACCATCGGCGAGTGAATATGCTCCAAAAACACATTGCTGGGAATGGCTTCTCTCTTGGAGCCTATATTTGCCAAATCGTCAGCTGCTTGATTTTTCAGTCAGGGTATGTGGTGGAGTTCTAACCCCTCAAACTTCTTCTCAAGATTTCTCACCGCGTTGCAGTGACCAATCATGGCTGGGCTTCTGACGTCCCACTCCTTCATCACTTGATTAACTACCAAATCTGAGTCGCCATAGACCATGAGGCAACGGACGCCGAGTGAGATGGCCATGCGCAACCCATACAGGAGTGCTTCATATTCTGCTTCATTGTTGGAGGAATCAAAGTGAATCTGGAGGACATATCTGAGCCTGTCTCCTCGGGGGGAGACCAGAACTACTCCAGCACCAGAACCGTTCAGCATCTTGGGTCCGTCAAACAACATGGTCCAGTGCTAGGAGTGAACTTGAGTCGGCAGTTGCTGTTCGATCCACTCGGCAAGGAAATCTGCTATTGCTTGGGACTTGATAGCTTTCTTTGCCTCAAACTTGATATCCAAGGGAAGGAGTTCAATCACCCATTTAGCCACTCGACCAGTTGCATCTCTATTGTGCAGAATCTCTGACAATGGAGCGTCGCTGACGACTGTAACAGAGTGATCCGAGAAATAGTGTGCAACCTTCTTCGTGGTCATGTAAATCCCATAGACAAGCTTCTGATAATGAGGATATCTCTGCTTTGACGGGGTCAGGACTTCAGAAATATAATAAACTGGGCGTTGAACCTTATAAGCTTTTCCTTCTTCTTCCCGCTCGACCGTAAGTACTATACTGACGACTTGTCCAGTGGCTGCTATATAAAGCAGTAGAGGCTCTTTGCTGATTGGAGCAGCAAGCACCGGCTGGGTGGAAAGTAGGGCTTTTAGCTCTGCAAATGCTGCATCAGCTTCTGGGGTCCACTCAAACTTGTCTGATTTCTTCATCAGTCGGTAAAGAGGCAGCGCCTTTTCACCGAGGCGATAAATGAATCGACTTAGGGCGGCCAAGCAACCAGTAAGCTTCTGGACATCATGCACACGCACAGGGCGTTTCATTCGGAGTATAGCGCCTACTTTCTCTGGGTTAGCATCGATTCCTCGTTCGGAAACAAGAAAACCGAGTAACTTTCCGCTTGGAACTCTAAACGTGCACTTTGATGGATTGAGCTTGATATCATACCTTCTGAGGTTGGCAAATGTTTCAGCAAGGTCAGTCAGTAGGTCAGAACCTTTACGTGACTTGACCACAATGTCATCCATGTATGCTTCCACATTCCGACTGATCTGAGTGAGTAGGCACTTCTGAATCATCCGCATGAATGTGGCTCCAGCGTTCTTCAAAAGTTTGAGGCATCATGACATAATAGAAGCACCCAAAATGGGTGATAAAAGCTGTCTTTATTTCGTCGGGTTCGTATAGACGGATCTGGTGGTACCTGTAGTAGGCGTCCAAAAAGGACAAACGCTCGCACCCTGCAGTCGAGTCGACTATCTGATCGATGCGAGGGAGAGGGAAGTGATCTTTCGGGCAGGCCGGATTGATATGCTTGAAATCAATATACATGCGAAGTGAGTCGTCTTTCTTTGGGACCATGACAACATTGGCTAACCACTCGGAGTGATAAATCTCTCGGATAAACTCAACTGCCAAAAGCCGAGCCACCTCTTCACCGATTGCCTTTCTTTTCTGGACGGCGGACCATCGAAGATGCTCTTTGACTGGTTTCACCTTCGGGTCGACTCGCAAATGATGCTCAGCCAGTCCCCTGGGAACACCTGACATGTCAGAAGGTTTCCATGCAAAGATGTCCTAGTTCTCACGGAGGAACTGGATGAGCGCTTCTTCCTATTTGGAGTCGAGTGTAGTTGAAATGTGAGTCGGAGCTGCATTGGGATCTGTCGGGTGAATGTGAATCGACTTCGTTTCACCAGACGACTGGAATGCTGAATCTATGGCTGGCTTCTTGGCTCGTAGCAAGTCACTCGGATATGCATTTTTCTGATATTCTTGCAATTCTACCACGGCCATCTGGGCATCGACGATCTTTGAGCCCTTCTGGAAGCACTCTTCTGCCTTCTTCCGATTACCAGAGATAGTGACCACTCCTCTGGGGCCAGGCATCTTCAGTTTGAGGTACATGTGACATGGTCGAGCCATAAATCGTGCATAAGCTGGCCTGCCTAGAATTGCATGATAAGCACTCTGGAAATCCACAACTTCAAACGTCAACTTTTCTTTGCGGTAATTTTTGGAATCACCGAAAACCACGTCGAGTGCAATCTGACCAAGGGATGCAACCTTCTTGCCTGGAATGACCCCATGGAAACTCATATGGCTTTCCCTGAGTCTGGACATCGGAATGCCCATTCCCTTCAACGTCTCTACATACAGTATGTTCAGGCCACTACCACCGTCCATCAGGACCTTTGTCAGTCGAGTGCCTTCGACCACCGGGTCGACCACCAGTGCTTGCCTCCCAGGGGTGGCTATGTGCGCTGGATGGTCAGACTGGTCGAATGTAATGGCAGTCTGTGACCACTTCAAGTAACTGGGTGTCACCGGAGCGACCATGTTCACTTCCCTATTGATGACTTTCAATCGACTTTTGCTCTCAGCGTCAACAAAAATCATCAGAGTGGAATTCACGTGGGGATAACCATCATCATCCTCTTCCTCATCCTCAGCCTTGTCTGCTTCTTTCTCCTTTTCCTTGGGCTGTTTCTCTCGGAACTGCTGGATTAGGAGCCGACACTGCCGAGTGGTGTGCTTCGGGTAAATGAAATTACCTTCTTCATCTTTTTTGGTGTGGATATGGCATGGCAGATCCAACACGTCATTCCCATCTTGATCTTTTACTTTCTTGGGGTTCCACGGCCCTTTGGGCTTCCCCTTGAACTTTCCTTGAACCACAGCCAAGGCTTCACCCGGAGCAGCTGGCTCGGCCTTGCGCTTCTGTTTCCGACCGGAGTTTCCTCCTCCGGCTTCGTGGGCGACTGCTTTGTGCTTGCCGCTCCGGAGTCGCTCTTCTTCTTCACCATTGGTATACTTGGTGGCAATTTCCATCATCCGAGCCAGAGTCATATTTCCTGTCCGGCCGAATTTCATATTCAACTCCCGATACCTGACACCTTCCTTAAAGGCACAAATTGCCTGATGATCCGACACATCTTCTACCGTGTGGTGTAGGGTGATCCATCTCTGGATATAATCCCTCAGAGTCTCATTCGGTTTCTGGACACAACACTGTAATTCTGTCAAACCTGCCGTCGTTTGCAAGTGCCCTCGAATGTTCTGACAAACACTCGGGCGAGATCTTCCCAAGTATAGATGCTGCCAGGCACTAACTGATTCAGCCATGCTCTAGCCGAGCCCTCTAACATCATAGGAAGGTGTTTCATGGCCACTTCATCATTGCCGCCACCAATCTGGACAGCCACTCGGTAGTCTTCAAGCCAACTGTCAGGCTTGGACTCCCCGGTTAACTTACTAACTCCAGACGCCAACCTGAAGTTGGGGGGAATCACCGCAGCTCTGATAGCTCTACTGAAGCACTCTGGACCAGAGACATGCACCCTGTTGCTGGTTTGCTGATCTCTGTCATGGCCCTCTCGGTGAGCTCTGTTTCTATCGACCAAGCCCTGCACGAGAATAGATCTCGCATCAAAGCCTGGCTCCTTGGGGTCAACTGGAATACCTCGTCCGACACTGTGAGGGCGTCTGTCTTCATGTGGCCGAGGCACGTATGACCCACACCTTGGAGGAGGCATGGGCATTTGACGACGATCATCGCGATCGGCACGGCGATCATACTGCTCTCGGTTTCTGTACTGATCACGTCGATCTCCACGTCCCTCACGCCTCGGGGGCAATCTTGGGCTATGGGCCGACTGAACTGTGTCTGCAACGACGGATCTACTATGGATCCTATTCCGCGACTAAGACACGACCGTATTCTGCTCTCCCGCCGCCCGGAGCAAAGCTCTGATCTGCACCAGACCTCGGCCAGCTTCTGATTGGGAAGGTTGGATCGACTCTGCTATCCGGGCAGCAGCTGCTAGATTCTGGATCGGTGTTCGGTATACCTGAGTCGGAGGCGGAAAAAGTTGGCGTTGAGTGGATTCGGGAGAGCGCTGCCGAGCGCGATCGTCGAGAGCGCGCTGGAGGTTCTCCAGCCGAGTGCGCTCAGCCAAGTTGGCCAAGCGCACCTGCTCCAAGGCCTAGGCCTCAGGGGTTTCTCCAACTATAGGAGTATGTAGTGCATCCATGTTCCGACAGCGAAGTTCCTCCTCTGCTGCGAAGAGAGGGGTTCTGGGTGGTACTCTTCATGAACGCGCGACGGATCATCGTTCCCGTCGCCTCCGTCTTCACGGGTGAAGCCAGGAGGGCTGCATGGTCCATTGACCATCAGAACTTCAGCCGCTAGGTCGCTGCTGTCGCACTCAGATGCGGTGTCTACGGAGCCAGTCAACAGATCGAACATGCCGTAGAGAGTTTCCTCGGGCTCGATCGCCGCGACTTGAGGGGTGGCCGATTGGCGGGCCACTGCATGCCTCACCCACCGCTGAAGCCTCGACCGACCGGAGCATTTGCTCCGGCGAGCTGCAGGGAGGGGGAAAACTGCTGGAGTCGACTGATACTAGGTCGACGGTTGCCGCAGGAGGATGCCGCGGACGCACGCGCGAAAGTGCGTCGCCCCGCGAACGGGGAGCGCGTCGACGTCGAGTGGAGCCTCCTGAAGCCAAGCGGAGTCGTCGGCGACAAACACGAGCGTGCCGAGACGGATCTCGCGGCCCTCAGCCAAACCTCCGCCTGAAAGCATGATGAAGGGGATCGAAAAAATTGCAACTTCTCCAACAAGTCGCTAAGACACCTGCCCCAAGGTGGGCGCCAACTGTCGTGGTTCTAAGACTGACAGTAGAATAGGGGGGTAGGAATCTAGAGGCAAGATCCTAGCTATGGAGGAGTTGTACACACGAGTTTTACGAGTTCAGGCCCTTCTCGGAGGAAGTAACAGCCCTACGTCTCGGAGCCCGGAGGCGTTCGACTGAATATATGTGTGTGAATTACAGAAAGTGCGAACCCTTGTCCGAGAGGAGGGGGTGGCTTATATAGAGTGCGCCAGGACCCCAGCTCCCCTCCGTTACACAAGGTTCAATGCTCATAAAGAAGGGGCGTTACTGGTAACGTCTGCAATAAAGTATTGTAAATGCCCATAAAGCTATGGTTTAAGTCCTGACCGTTGCAGAGTGGAGGGTTTCTCATGTTCTGGTGGCCGAGTGTCTTCAAGGTGGTCGAGTGAGCACATCTTCATGGTCGAGTGGATGATGGTTTCTCTTCGACTGCTTCTGATTCTTTGTAGAGATGTCCTTGGGGAGGGTATGTTGGACAGATCCATGACCCTACCCTAGGTACATAGCTTCATCACCCGGTGCAGTGCACCAGAGGTGCACCAGTGAGGCTAACTAGTGGGTCTAGTCAACTGCTGACTCAGCAGCTGACCGGTCAACTGGTCTGGTGGGACCCGCATGTCAGCGACCCAAGTTTTAACAACATTTTTTGTTTAGTTTTTTTAACCAACCGGGTTTACTATGCAGCGGGCCCCCCGCCAGTGAATGATTAGGGGGCATTAGTACTAATTGCGGCCACATCAGTGCTTTAAAGATGCCGGGGCCGAGCACGCCGGAGTTTGGCCGTCTGGCCGTTTCCATTGACGTGGGGAGGTGCAGCTGATGCCGTTGGGAAGCGGGGAGCCTCGCGCGCCGGACGGTGGTCGTGGGACGGCCGGGGGTGCAACGCAGCGGTGCCAGCGGCGAGCGGGGCGGCGAACGATGAAGGCAGGCGTGGTCGCCGCATGGTGCCGGACCCGGGCGGCGCTGGGCGGCACCGTGGGGCAGAGGCCGAGCGGCGGAGGGTGCAATGGGCAGCAGAGGCGAAGCAGGGGCGGCCGCGGTAGCTCAGCGATGGAGGCGGGGCGGCGAGCAGCAAGCGGAGGGAGCCGGGACGCGGGGGCGCAAGGCGGGAGCAGCACATGGGCACCGGGCTATGGGGGCGCGCGGGGGGAGTAGTTGCTGGTGGCGGGGCTAAGCCGTGCCGGGGCAACGGAGAGCAGGGACGGGGCGAGTGCGTGGCTGTGAGCAGGGGCGCAGGTAGGCCGCGGAGGAGCGCATCGGTAGTGAGCGTCGCACGGACCCGGCGATCGAGCGGCGACTAAATCGAGAGGCAATCATGGGGAATGGGGGGAGGAGCTCACGGTGAGCCGGGAGAGGTGCTCGAGGAGGTCAGGGGAGCTCGGAGGGCGGCGAATCGAGGTGGGCATGGCAGAGGAAGATGGTTCGATGTCGATGAGGCAGTGCTGCTCCGGTCGAACGAGTCGCCGTAGACGATGCAGAAGAAGATGGCGGTCCTCTAGGAAATCAACTCGCGGCTCGTGGAGGCTCCTGGCCGCGTACACGATGGTGGTGCAGTGACGACTACGCTCGGGTGAGCTCCAGATTGGGCGTGGGAGCAAGAGAGAGGGGGAGTCTGAGGGACATGGAGCTAGGGTTTGACAGCGAGGGCAGCGGGGCATCCTTATCCGCGCGCAGGTCTGGTGGATGGTCGACGGGTGGAGATCGGCGCAGGAATGGACGTGCGAGCTCTAGCGCGATGGGGATGAACATGATGTTGAAGAAAGGCCATCCACTATGGGCTGGGCCACACTGTAGCAGCAACTCGGCCGATTGCACAGTGTTGTCTTTTCCTTTTCCCTTTCTGTTACTTTAATTCTCCTCTATTTCTATTACATTTAGCAACTAATTGATTTTTGTTGAAGGTGAAAACCGGACCAAAAATATTAGGCAATATATTATAGAGGCCCACAAAGTTTGAGGTCAAATGGAAATTTATAAAGATTTGATTTTTTGAAAAGGCTAAATTATTTGAAGTTGGACCACTTTATAATTTTCTAGGGATTACCAGTTGAGTCAAATGATGTGGGTTTCAACATGGAAATGCTCAGGGGAATTTTTAGAATAATTTGAACATTTTAGCTTTACTGTTTAAAGAATTAATTTATTTGACCTCACTTTAAATTTTAAGTGGAATTCGGTTTTGGATCAAAGTGAGGTTTAAAAGAATAATTGCAATGACATGGCATCATTAGTGCGTGGTTACTGTAGCTCAACTACCGGGGTGTTACAAATCTCCTCCACTACAAGAAATCTCGTCCCGAGATTTAAGAGGTGGTGTAAGGGGGAAAGTTTTGGTTACGAAATTCTGACGGATCTTCTCGGTCTTGGTTGCTCTTCTCGCAGAGGTCGACCCACTATGTTGATCTCTTCATTTCTCTACTTCAAGTCATCATTGATGAAAGCGACATCCTTTCTACAAGAACTCCGTCGTACTTACGCAAGGATAGGAGGGAAAACTACAAGGACAGATGTCTGCAAGGACTGATATTCGGTAATTAGCTCGAGGATTTTGGCCCAAGGTATCTCCCAAGTTGAAACTTATGAGAACGTCGAGAGCAAAGTAAAAAAGGTACAATAAGGAGTTTCAAGCAGCCAGGAAATCGTTTGATGCATAATTAGAAGGTGAGAAGGGTTTCAGGGCAACAAGAATAAATATTGTGTTTGATACGAGAGTAGATCATCTCTAGGTAGGTGGCTCATGAATTTCATACGAAGCCAAGTGCAAAGGATACTTTAGAATTAAGGTTGTACAAGAGAGTCAGGTTTTGATCTTGTGGAACTGTGGGTTATGGGCCCACCATGTGTGTTAAAAGTAAAAAGGGCACTGACATATTGCACGGTCACAATAGCAAGGTATGTTAGAGGGCAGCCTGCCGGTTATGTTGGCAATAACATTGGTACCAAGGGTGAGGGACAAAGAGAACCATTTTCTTGCTCATTAAACGAGGCGTACCAATAGGCAAAGTTCTCATCCATCGGTGGTTACCGGAATATCACCCATAATAGTAACAAAGTCTTACTGACCGAGTTGAACACCGTGGCATTTACATAAGCAGGGAATATTACTGCCTAGATCATATAGATCACAAGAAATGTTAAACCCACCAATGGAAAGGAAAAATATGGTTATCAGATTAAACAGAACAATGGAAAAGAAAATGTGTTTAAACACATATTTCAAGGGTATATCCTTCCCAAGGACAAACAGAGCATGATATCCATGATATGATATAATGTAGAAAACCCTTTAGGTAGGGGAGAGAAATTTCATGACATTACCCATACAATGGTGTTTGGATAATTGAGAAGGAAACATTTAGCATTGGGCTTCAAATGTTCTTGTTGAAAATCGGAGTACCATAGACATGCTTCGAGATAGCATTGACATGGTCAACAGGTGAACATCAGACTTTGGAAACACAAAGGATCCATCAGGAACAACTTATAGAATAAGTCTTACAATTTCCTCGTGGAAGAATGTTTAACCTGGCTGAAAAGGAAACTATAACAATGGGTCCTCCGGCCAGGTGTGCTTGGTATGACATCACCTTACTGGGTTATATAAATACCAATGTTATGGCTCTTGGAAGATGCTCGAACCACCATATCTAACCAAGATTCAGATCTGATTGGCGTTAGGATACCTCAGACTTAGGATGCATGAGGAGAAAAGTTGCAACACAAATTGACGAGATAGCATTGTAAGATTCTCGGAAAATGAACTATGGAAGCGAACTTCTGAAACAAGGGTTCATCACTAAACCAAGGAGAGGGTGATGAAATGTCAGATGGACTCAGCGACAATTCATCAAGATTTCCAAAAAAGGTGGGTTTCCACAACCATGTGAACAAGGAGATAACATTTGTCAGATCAAATGATATAATGGTGTATGCTCGAGGAAAGCATACACAATTAAACATTGATTGAAAGGAGCACCCGAAATATGGGGGTAGGTAGCATGATCAATGTTAGAATGGTGATTCGATAACCAATAGTCTAAGAATGAACTATCGATCATTAACTTCAAAGCAATAGGGTTGCTAGAAGTTTTGAATTCGCACGTCATAGTTCAATTGTTGGTTTTCCAGTTAGAAACAACATGAGGACCAAGAAAGAATGATGATGGTGAGAAGTATCACTATATCAAGAATTCTTATGAGGTGGAGTAATCCTCACAACATTATTGTCATAAAAGATGGTAATACTCCAAGCTAAAGAAGAACAAATGTTGGATAGCAAGGAACTCAAAGTATAACCCAGAACACGAACAAGTTTGTGTCCGAGGGAAGGCAATAAAGTGGTCTATGACAACACAAATCATCAAGGGCAAGCATGGAATTTCTCATCATGAATTCAATTGATATCTCGGAAGAAGTTAAAATGTTGTCGATGATCACGACACACTTGTCGAGAGGTTTCTTGAAGATGTAATCGATCAGCAATGACATCAAGTCAAAGGAATGGTGAAGCGAAAAGTTGTTGGAACCAAGGGTATGACACAAACTCGAAATCAAGCTTGCTGTTCAAGGTGAAATGGTATGACGAGGAAGATCGACGTAAGTTTAGCTCATCGAAAGTTGTGCTCCGGGAATAAGGACCAGGTAGCACAGTTAACATTTAGCACAATAATGAATATAGCCGATCAGGCTAGGAATGACGTGATGGAGTATTAAACTCCTCAACAACAAAGTACTAGAAGGTACTGAATTGTAGTGTAGATTCGATTCACTAATCGGCATTCTTGATTGACGACAACCCAGAACCCGTAGAGTGATTATGACGGGGAAAGGTACTACTTCATCAGAAATTCATAAAATGAAGTGCAATGGGTTGATATCCTCGAGATACCAGGGGGTAATACTCGAAGGTAGAACAAAATAGAGGTTGGACTGGGGGATTGCTCTCCAGAAGACAAGTGCTCAAACTTGCACGAGAAATGGAATCAAGGAGAAACATGGTCGGAACCACGTCCACAGATATAAGATGAACTTATAACTAGGGGGTAATTATTTTAAGAGAAGCTTCTATGATAAGGTATACATCGTGTCCATGGGCATGAACACAGGGTTCAAGGTCGACTCCCACTTGTTCAAGGCATAACCTTTCATTCACCTCTCGTATCTCGAAAATGACATTAGTTGTTGAAAGTTTTTACCTGGTGCGATACCAGATATGTATGACCCATGAAATCTTTCGGGTTCACACGGATTAGGGAAGGCGTAGGTTCAACCCATCAGGGCATCTTAGAAACATATACCACAAACTTCAGAGTAAATAATACAAGCTCGAAAGTAGAGCATGGTTCACAAAGCAGAGGATACAATTTACCAAAGGCATTATATACCCATGGAAAGGCTCACGAGGTTATTCAATACGAAGGACACTGTTGGATAAAATCCAACAAAGGAACCGATGGTCCTCAAGGGATCTGATGTGAGCATCGGTACTCAACCAGAGGAAGAAGAATGCAAGGAGATATGATTATAGAAACAACTGACTAATTCAATGCTCAAATGCAAAAGAATTATGATTTCCAAATCAAGGGATCAGAAGCAACGCTCTGATCAAGGATGGATAAGTTGAGTAGGCTTAGGGGTACAATCGATGGCAATTTGATTGGTCGAGATCGAGCTGATGTCTAAAATGATGTCTGAGCCGAAAGGATGAATTCCAGGATCTGATTAAGGATTGCAACATTCGCAACATATTGAATCAAGGGACCCAAGATGATAAAGGCAAAGGACTTCCATGAATATTGCGAGTCATTTGGAATTAACCAAAATGCAGGCAGACAAGCATTTCAAGAGCCATAGGCTAATGAGGATTCTCGAAAGATCGGATAGTATTTCCAAGAATTTTGTGAAACACATGAACAACTGGGGATGAGCGGATACTTGGTAAGAGCGAGAATTATCCGTAGGGGTATTCAGGTGGCAAAGAATTGCAAGCTAGTAGGCACAAAGTATTCTCGGAACAATACAAAGAATTTCAGGGTATCTTATAATAACAAGATCAACAGGGAATGATTGTATGAATGGAAAGTGTATGTGGCTATCCATAGGGTTTATCGATGGAATGGAATTGCAAAAGCGATGGCACAAAGTCTCGGGAGAATATCTAAGAGTATTGTCAGAATCTTCTGTTGAAGCATTCGATCGTTCGGACCGAGGGGCTCTCCGCGAGAAAGTATTTACGAGAACCTAGAGTTAGAGTTAGCAAATCATTTAACCCGAATAGGAGAGAGATCAGAGTCGCAGAGTAAGGATTGAGGAGTAAAAGATTCTAATACCACCCAATGGCGACTTGGGCCCGTAAGGCACAACCATGTTAGTAAAAGTTTTGCAATGTCTAGACTCAACTTCGGCCAAGGAGTGTGGAAGGGGTTTTCCTACAGGCAGTCGGCTCTGCTACCAACTTGTGACGCCCCCGATTCAATCATACACTAATCACACACGCAAACGCGTACGATCAAGATCAGGGACTCATGGGAAGATATCACAACACAACTCTACAAATAGAAATAAGTCATAAAAGCATCATATTACAAGCCAGGGGCCTCGAGGGCTCAAATACAAGAGCTCGATCATAGACGAGTCAGCGGAAGCAACAATATCTGAGTACAGACATAAGTAAACAAGTTTGCCTTAAGAAGGCTAGCACAAACTAGGATATAGATCGAAAGAGGTGCAGGCCTCCTGCCTGGGATCCTCCTAAACTACTCCTGGTCGTCGTCAGCGGCCTGCACGTAGTAGGAGGCGCCTCCCGAGTAGTAGCAGTTGTCATCGACAGTGGCGTCTTGCTCCTGGACTCCAATGTCTAGTCGCAACAATCAGATATAGAAAGGGGAAAGGGGGGAGCAAAGCAACTATGAGTACTCATCCAAAGTACTCGCAAGCAAGGAGCTACACTACATATGTATGCATCGGTATCAAATGGAAAAGGGGTAACATATGTGGACTGAACTACAGAATGCCAGAATAAGAGGGGGATAGCTAGTCCTATCGAAGACTACGCTTCTGACAGCCTCCATCTTGCAGCATGTAGAAGAGAATAGATGGTAAGTTCACCAAGTATCATCGCATAGCATAATCCTACCCGACGATCCTCCCCTCGTCGCCCTGTGAGAGAGCGATCACCGGTTGTATCTGGCACTTGGAAGGGTGTGTTTTATTAAATATCCGGTTCTAGTTGTCATAAGGTCAAGGTACAACTCCGGGTCATCCTTTTACCGAGGGACACGGCTATTCGAATAGATCAACTTCCCTGCAGGGGTGCACCGCATTTCCCAACACGCTCGATCCCCTTTGTCCGGACACACTTGTATGGGTCATGCCCGGCCTCGGAAGATCAACACGTCGCAGTGATGTCTACTACACAACCTTCTTGTAGACGTTGTTGGGCCTCCAAGTGCAGAGGTTTGTAGGACAGTAGCAAATTTCCCTCAAGTGGATGACCTAAGGTTTATCAATCCATATGAGGCGTAGGATGAAGATGGTCTCTCTCAAGCAACCCTGCAACCAAATAACAAAGAGTCTCTTGCATCCCCAACACACCCAATACAATGGTATATTGTATAGGTGCACTAGTTCGGCAAAGAGATGGTGATACAAGTGGTATATGGATAATAGATAATGGTTTTTGTAATCTGAAAATATAAAAACAGCAAGATAACTAATGGTAAAAGTGAGCGTAAACGGTATTGCAATGCTAGGAAATAAGGCCTAGGGTTCATACTTTCGCTAGTGCAAGTTCCCTCAGCAATAATAACATAATTGGATCACATAACTATCCCTTAAGATGCAACAAAGAGTCACTCCAAAGTCACTAATAGCGGAGAACAAACGAAGAGATTATGGTAGGGTATGAAGCCACCTCAAAGTTATTCTTTCCAATCAATCCGTTGGGCTATTCCTATAAGTGTCACAAACAGCCCTAGAGTTCGTACTAGAATAACACCTTAAGACACAAATCAACCAAAACCCTAATGTCACCTAGATACTCCTGTGTCACCTCAAGTATCCGTGGGTATGATTATACGATATGCATAACACAATCTTAGATTCATCTATTCAACCAACACATAGAACCTCAAAGAGTGCCCCAAAGTTTCTACCGGAGAATCACGACGAAAACGTGTGCCAACCCCTATGCATAGGTTCATGGGCGGAACCCGCAAGTTGATCACCAAAACATACATCAAGTGAATCATGTGATATCCCATTGTCACCACATATACGCACGACAAGACATACATCAAGTGTTCTCAAATCTTTAAAGACTCAATCTGATAAGATACCTTCAAAGGGGAAAGTCAATCCATTACAAGAGAGTAGAGGGGGGAGAAAACATCATAAGATCCAACTATAATAGCAAAGCTCGCGATACATCAAGATCGTACCACCTCAAGAACACGAGAGAGAGAGAGAGAGATCAAACACATAGCTACTGGTACATACCCTCACCCCCGAGGGAGAACTACTCCCTCCTCGTCATGGAGAGCACCGGGATGATGAAGATGGCCACCGGAGAAGGATTCCCCCCTCTGGTAGGGTGCCGGAATGGGTCTAGATTGGTTTTCGGTGGCTACGAAGGCTTCTGGCGGCGGAACTCCCGATCTATTGTGCTCCCCGATCGTTTTAGGGTATATGGAGATATATAGGCGGAAGAAGTACGTCAGGGGGTGCACGAGGGGCCCACGAGGGTGGAGGGCGCGCCCAGGAGGGGTGGGCGCGCCCCCTACCTCGTGGCTTCCTCGTTGATCCCCTGACGTCCACTCCAAGTCTTCTGGGCTTCTTCTGATCCAAAAATAAGTTCCGTGAAGTTTCAGGTCAATTGGACTCCGCTTGATTTTCCTTTTCTGCGATATTCTAAAACAAGGAAAAAACAGAAACTGGCACTAGGCTCTGGGTTAATAGGTTAGTCCCAAAAATAATATAAAAGTGCATAATAAAGCCCATAAACATCCAAAGTTGATAATATAATAGCATGGAACAATCAAAAATTATAGATAGGTTGGAGACGTATCACGCAACCCTACCTAGGCACAACACAGAGATCAGCACGCCGGTCTAAATCCTATGGCACAGGGGTCTGGGCCCATCACCCATTGCACACCTGCACGTTGCGTACATGGCCGGTGAGCAGACCTAGCCTTCCTTATACAAGAGCAGGCGTTCCAGTCCAACCCGGCGCGCGCCGCTCAGTCGCTGACATCATGAAGGCTTCGGCTGATACCACGACGTCGAGTGCCCATAACTGTTCCCGCGTAGTTGGTTAGTGCGTATAGGCCAGTAGACAGACTCAGATCAAATACCCGATCTCGTTAAGCGTGTTATTTTGAAGTAACCGCGAACACCAACCAGGGCCAGGCCCACCTCTCACCTAGGTGGTCTCCGCCTGCCATGTCGCTCCGCCTCAAAGTAATAGTCGGGGGCCGTCGGGAACCTAGGCCCACCACTACCTGGGTGGAACCACTTGCCCCTTCAGCCCCCACATCGGAATCACTTGCGGGTACTCTACGAGCTGACCCGACTTTAGTCACAACATGTATAGTATGTATAGTAAATACCCGTGATCAACACCCGACGTGATCACTGCCCGATATTATAGCATGGCAGACTGACAAGAATGTAGGGCCACTGATGATAATCTAGCATCCCATACTAAGCATTTAGGATTGCAGGTAAGGTATCAACAGTTGTAGCAATAATGACAAGCTATGCAACAGAATAGGATGAACGGAAAGCAGTAGCATGCTACACTACTCTAATGCAAGCAGTAGAGAACAATAGGCGATATCTGGTGATCAGGGGGGGGGGGGCTTTCCTGGTTGCTCTGGCAAGAAGGAGGGGTCATCTTCGATGTAGTCGAACACACGGACATCGGCAGCGGTCTCGGAGTCTACCGGAAATAAGTAACGGAGGGGGAACACAATAAATAACAGAGCAATCAAATGTAACACAAAGCAAGACGTGGCAATACGTTGTGCTAGGGGTGACCTAAAGTAGGGACAGGTGATACCAGTGAAGGGGGGGAACATCCGGGAAAGTATCCCCGGTGTTTTGCATTTTTGGACAGATGAACCGGAGGGGGAAAGTTGCGTGTTCGCTATGCTAGGGATGTGTGGCGGACAAATGGATCGCGTATTCGGATTCGTCTCGTCGTTCTGAGCAACTTTCATGTATAAAACTTTTTCATCTGAGATACGGTTTATTTTATACTAATTTTCAAAGTTCTAAACATTTTTTTTTGAAATTTAATCTAGTTCAAAAATAAGAGTGAAATGGCTAGGTGCACCCGGTGCAGTGCACCAGAGGTGCACCAGTGAGGCTAACTAGTGGGTCCAGTCAACTGCTGACTGGTCCACGGTTGACCGGTCAACTGGTCTGGTGGGACCCGCGTATCAGCGACCCAAGTTTTAACAACATTTTTTTGTTTATTTTTTAACCAACCGGGTTTACTATGCAGCGCCCCCCGTCAGTGGATGATTAGGGGACCATTAGTACTAATTGCGGCCATGTCAGCGCTTTAAAGATGCCGGGGCCGAGCACGCCGGAGTTTGGCCGCCCGGCCATTTCCGTTGACGTGGGGAGGCGCAGCTGACGTCGTTGGGAAGCGGGGAGCATTGCACGCCGGACGGTGGTCATGGGACGGCCGGGGGTGCAACGCAGCGGTGCCAGCGGCGAGCAGGGCAGCGGATGATGAAGGCGGGCATGGGTGCAGTCGCCGCGTGGGTGCCGGACCCGGGCGGCGTTGGGCGGCACCGCGGGGCAGAGGCCGAGCGGCGGAGAGTGCAACGGGGAGCGGAGGCGAAGCAGGGGCGGCCGCGGCGGCTCGGCGAGCAGCAGGCGGAGGGAGCCGGGACGCGGGCGACGCAAGGCGGGAGCAGCACCCGGGCTACGGGGGCATGCGCGGGGAGCAGTTGCTGGTGGCGGGGTTAAGCTGCGCCGGGGCAACGAAGAGCAGGGACGGGGCGAGTGCGTGGCTGTGAGCAGGGGCACAGGTAGGCCGCGGCGGAGCGCATCGGCAGCGAGCGTCGCACGGACCCGGCGATCGAGCAGCAACATACGGCGACTAAATCGAGAGGCAATCATGGGGAACAGGGAGAGGAGCTCACGGTGAGCTGGGAGAGGTGCTCGAGGAGGTCGGGGGAGCTCAGGGGGCGGCGAATCGAGGTGGGCATGGCGGAGGAAGATGGTTCGATGTCGATGAGGCAGTGCTGCTCCGGTCGAACGAGTCGCCGTAGACGATGCAGAAGAAGATGGCAGTCCTCCAGGAAATCAACTCGCGGCTCGTGGAGGCTCCTGGCCGCGTACACGACGGCGGTGCGGTGACGACTACGCTCGGGTGAGCTCCAGATTGGGCGAGGGAGCAAGAGAGAGGGGGAGTTTGAGGGACAGGGAGCTAGGGTTCGACAGCGAGGGCAGCGGGGCATCCTTATCCGCGCGCAGGTCCGGTGGATGGTTGACGGGTGGAGATCGGCGCAGGAACGGACGTGCGAGCTCCAGCGCGATGGGGATGAACAGGATGTTGAAGAAAGGCCATCCACTATGGGCTGGGCCGCACTGTAGCAGAAACTGGGCCGATTGCACAGTGTTGTCTTTTCCTTTTCCCTTTCTGTTACTTTAATTCTCCTCTGTTTCTATTACATTTAGCAACTAATTGATTTTTGTTGAAGGTGAAAACCGGCCCAAAAATATTAGGCAATATATTGTAGAGGCCCACAAAGTTTGATGTCAAATGGAAATTTATAAAGATTTGATTTTTTTGAAAAGGCTAAATTATTTGAAGTTGGACCACTTTATAATTTTCTAAGGATTACTAGTTGAGTCAAATGATGTGGGTTTCAACATGGAAATGCTCAGGGGAATTTTTAGAATAATTTGAACATTTTAGCTTTACTGTTTAAAGAATTAATTTATTTGACCTCACTTTAAATTTTAAGTGGAATTCGGTTTTGGATCAAAGTGAGGCTTAAAAGAATAATTGCGATGACATGGCATCATTAGTGCGTGGTTACTGTAGCTCAACTACCGGGGTGTTATACGGCACCCCCATATGCACCCCATATTTGGGTTGTATATGGGGGTGCCGGTCAACCTGACGTTTGATGGCCGTTTGAAGGGCCCGTCTGGGTCAAAAAATCGTGACTGGGAAGTGACCGGGCGGCCTGCCCGGGTGTATAAGGTGGGTTTGAGAGGTCCGGTTGTAGATGCTCTTAGCACGATGACTTCCTGACTTTTTAGTACAATAAGGTTTGCTCGGCTCTGATGAGGGAAGGGTGATGATGGCGGCATGACTCTGGCCAGCTGCAATGCTTGTTGTCGTCGCTAGCTATAGGTGATCTATGGACCTGTATGTATTTTTTTACTTTTGGTGTTCTTTGTATTACCTTGACAGTTGATGAACAGATCAAAAGTTTTCCTCGCAAAAAAAAGATGCCCATGTGGGATTAAGTATATGTGATGTGCAACACCCATATCTACTACTTCTATCTTTTTATGGATATTTTACTACCTATATCTAAATACATAGGGCTCTATCGAATTTTAATCCTAACTTTAAAACCTGAAAAGGCTTTCGCCCCACCTTATATATAAAGGCAAAAATAATAATACAAAACCAGGATGCAACACACCACACACCCACCCAAGCCTAGATACAAGGGAGCCGACCAACAAAAACACTACACCCAAACATTAAGTAAACAATACGTGGGAAAATAAAGCACCGCTAGGAGTCTACGGAGCTCTCAAGCGTGAACGTGCCACCGGAGAGAGACGAAGCCGAAACTCAACACACCATTGACTCTAAAGCGGTGCCTTCAAGAAAGATACAACACTGGAGCACTGCCATCACCGATCTAATGGATCAAAGTTTTCACCCGGAGTAACACGAGGGACAAAGGGCCATCAGGACGACTCCTTCAAGAATTGAATGACGCAATGGATGTCGCTGCCGTCATCCTGGCCAGAGCCAGATGAGGTTTTCACCCTAGCCATAACCCTTCGCTTCTGCTGGGGTTATGACCCGTCACAAGAACGGCAGTCGCACCACCACCATAGAACGTCGAAGACCAGCCACCATGCCGCCCATCCGGCCATGACAGCTAGACCATCCGCACCCGAGTCGTGTCTCCGCCCATGAGCACTATAGCTCTCGCCACCAAGGTCACCGCCGTGCAACCAGACACTCAGGAAACCATCAAAGGTACGGGCTTGGAACCGACCAGCAGATGCCTAACACCAACAGAGCCACCAGTAATTAACCGGCCTACCCCGAACATCTTAATCTAGAGCCATGCAGGACTAGGCATGAGGAATGGGGAGAAGAGGAGTTGAGCATGTCCGGACTGACAGCCCCCTACACCGGTGATGGGTAGCCAGACTACCCATCCCTCCTGCAACCTCCCCTCCTTTCACCCCTAACACCCACCACGTCCTCTGGCCAGATCCACGCGGGGCAGCGTGATACGTCTCCAATGTATCTATAATTTTTGATTGTTCCATACTGTTATATTATCAATATTGGATGTTTTATAATCATTTTATAGTCATTTTATATGATTTTTTGGTACTAACCTATTGACATAGTGCTAAGTGCTAGTTGCTATTTTTTGCATGTTTTTACATCACAGAAAATCAATACCAAATGGAGTCCAAATGCAACGAAACTTCACGGAGATTTTTTATCAGCCAGAAGACACCCAATGGGCCAAGGCAGCGCCTGGGGGTGCTCCGAGGGGAGCACAACCCACCAGGGTGTGCCTGGAGGCCCAAGCACGCCCTGGTGGGTTGTGCCCACCTCGGGTGCCCCCGGACCGCCTCTTTGTTTTATAAATACCCCAATATTCCAGGAGACTTGGAGTTGACGTCAAGAAAGAAGCGAGGAGGCCACAAGGCAGGTAGGCGCGCCCAGGGGGGTAGGCGCGCCCCCACCCTCGTGGGCCCCTCGCAGCTCCACCGACGTACTTCTTCCTCCTATATATACCCATATACCCCGAAAACATCCAGGAGCACCATAAAACCCTAATTCCACCGCCGCAACCTTCTGCACCCATGAGATCCCGTCTTGGGGCCTTTTCCGGCGCTCTGTCGGAGGGGGAATCGATCATGGAGGACTTGTACATCAACACCATAACCTCTCCGATGATGTGTGAGTAGTTTACCACAGACCTTCGGGTCCATAGTTATTAGCTAGATGGCTTCTTCTCTCTCTTTGGATCTCAATACAAAGTTCTCCTCGATTCTCTTGGAGATCTATTCGATGTAATTCTTTTTGCGGTGTGTTTGTTGAGATCCGATGAATTCTGGGTTTATGATCAAGATTATCTATGAACAATATTTGATTCTTCTATGAAATCTTTTATGCATGATTTAAATATCTTTGCAAGTCTCTTCAAATTATCAGTTTGGTTTGGTCTACTAGATTGATATTTCTTGCAATGGGATAAGTGCTTAGCTTTGGGTTCAATCTTGCGGTGTCCTTTCCCAGTGACAACAGGGCAGCAAGGCACGTATTGTATTGTTGCCATCGAGGATAAAAAGATGGGGTTTATATGATATTGCTTGAGTTTATCCCTCTACATCATGTCATCTTGCCTAATGTGTTACTCTATTCTTATAAACATAATACTCTAGATGCATGCTGGATAGCGGTCGATGTGTGGAGTAATAGTAGTAGATGCAGAATCGTTTCAGTCTACTTGTCCCGGACGTGATGCCTATATACATGATCATGCCTAGATATTCTTATAACTATGCGCTTTTCTATCAATTGCTCGACAGTAATTTGTTCACCCACCGTAGAATTTGCTACTTGAGAGAAGCCACTAGTGAAACCTATGGCCCCCGGGTCTATCTTCCATCATATTATTTTCATATCAACTTGCTATTTCTATTACCGTTTATTTTGCAATCTTTATTTTCTAATCTATACAACAAAAATACCAAAAATATTTATCTTATTATCTTTATCAGATCTCACTTTCGTAAGTGACCGTGAAGGGATTGACAACCCCTTTATCACGTTGGTTGCGAGGTTCTTGTTTGTTTGTGCAGGTACGAGGGACTTGCGTGTAATATCCTACTGGATTGATACCTTGGTTCTCAAAAAACTAAAGGAAATACTTATGCTACTATGCTGCATCACCCTTTCCTCTTGAAGGGAAAACCAACATAAGCTCAAGAGGTAGCAAGAAGGATTTCTGGCGCCGTTGTCGAGGAGATCTACACACAAATCAAGACATACCAAGTACCCATCACAAACTCTTATCCCTCACATTACATTATTTTCCATTTACCTCTCGTTTCCTCTCCCCCACTTCACCCTTGCCGTTTTATTCGCCTTCTTTTTCGTCCGCCTCTTTTCCGCCGGTCTCTTTTTGCTTACTTCTTGTTTGCTTGTGTGTTGGATTGTTTGCCGCGATGGCTTTACCAAAAAGCGTTGATCCTCACCTTAGAAGGTTGGAAGAAATTGAAAACAACATTAGAAGTTTTATGTCCTTGCAGTTTGAGCACAATAATTTCTTCAGAAACGAGCTTAAAGAACAAAAAAGTTTCATGGGGTACATGAATAAAGAGCTCGATGATATGTCTAAAGAATTTCATGGTTTGAAATCTCAGTTTGCTCATCTTGAAAACTTAATGGCCCAAAATTTTGGATAAGCAGGCCACCTTAGTAAATAAGATGGCCGCCAAACCGGAAGAGCTTCACGATAATAAGGATGAAGATCTAAAAGTGATTGATGTGTCTCCTATTAAAACTTTGTTTTGAAATATGAATCTTGATAATGATGGGACTAGAGATGAGTCAACTTTAGCTAAAAGGCGTCCCAATGATTCAGATTTTTTAGATCTTGATGCAAAAATTGGTAAAGTGGGATTGAAGAGGTCAAAACTTTACATATCAATGAACCCACTATTTTGTATTTCAAGGAATTTAATTATGATAATTGAGAGGCAATTTCCTATGCATGGTGGTAGCTACGCACGCATAGTGGTAGCTATACACCCTTTGCCATAAGTGCCTTTCTTGATACATGAGGTGTCAGGTTTCTTATGGCATTGTCACAAGTGCATTTTTTATTGTATAGAAATGACTTTTTCTCACTTCATTTCTTTCTTTTTTATTACTTTTTTGACACACGTGCCTTTCCATTGTGTAGAAAGGGCCTTTTCTCAGTTCTCTCGGACTTTTTGCTTTCCTTTTTGGCATAATTGCCTGTTTGCTTGTGTGGCAGGTCTAAAGTCCTGATATTTTCGTTATAGAGTAATTTTTCATAGTCCAAGATAATTTACCAAAAAAATTAGAGATGAAAATCGGGGTCGTGCGTAGCTATCACCATGGGTAGCAAATTATTTTTGTATGATAATTTCTCTTTGATAGATTGTATTTCCTTGTTGCAATCTGTGCTAAATTCTCCTCATGTTTATGATCGAAATAAAGCTTTTACCAAACATATCGTTGATGCTTTAATGAAATCTTATGAATAAAAGCTTGAATTAGAAGTTTCTATCCCTAGAAAACTTTAAGATGAATCGGAACCTACTATTAAAATTAAAATTAAAGATCATGAATGCTTTGCTTTATGTGATTTGGGTGCTAGTGTTTCCACAATCTCAAAAACTTTGTGCGATGTGTTAGGTTTCCGCGAATTTGATGATTGTTCCTTACATTTGCATCTTGCGGATTCCACTATTAAGAAACCTATGGTAAGGATTAATTATGTTCTTATTTTTGCAAATAGGAATTATATGCTCGTAGATTTCATTGCTACATGTCCTATTATTCTTGATAGACCTTTCCTAAGAACGATTGGTGCAATTATTGATATGAAGGAAGGAAACGTTAGATTCTAATTTCCGTTAAGGAAATGCATGTAACACTTTCCTAGAAAGAAAATTAAATTACCTTATGAATCTATTATGAGAGCCACTTATGGATTGCATACCAAAGATGACAATACCTAGATCTATTCTTGTTTTTATGCCTAGGTAGGGGCGTTAAACGATAGCGCTTGTTGGGAGGAAACCCAATTTTATTTTTGTTTCTTGCTTTTTGGTTCTGTTTGGTAATAAATATTTCATCTAGATTCTGTTTAGATGTGGTTTTATGCTTTTAATTAGTGTTTGTGCCAAGTAGAACCTTTGGGAAGACTTGGGGAAAGTTTATGTGATCTTGCTGTAAAAAAGAGAAACTTTAGCGCTCACGAGATTTGCTGCCATGTTTTACTGGAGAGTGCGATTAGGTTGATTCTTTTTGCAGATTATTAATAGACATATTTCTCACGTCAACCAATTCATTTCAGAATTTTCGGGGTTACAGAAGTATTCGAAACCTACAGATTACTACAGACTATTCTGTTTTTGACAGATTCTGTTTTTCGTGTGTTGTTTGCTTATTTTGATGAATCTGTGGCTAGTATCGGGGGATATGAACCATAGAGATGTTGGAATACAGTAGGTTTAACACCAATATAAATAAAGAATGAGTTCATTACAGTACCTTGAAGTGGTGGTTTGTTTTCTTATACTAACGGAGCTCATGAGATTTTCTGTTGAGTTTTGTGTTCTGAAGTTTTCAAGTTTTGGGTAAAGATTTGATGGATTTTCGAATAAGGAGTGGCAAGCGCCTAAGATTGGGGATGACCAAGGCAGCCCAAGGTAAATTTCAAGTACAATCAAAAGCCTAATCTTGGGATGCCCCGGAAGGCATCCCCTCTTTCGTCTTCGTCTATTGGTAACTTTTCTTGAGGCTATATTTTTATTCACCACATGATATGTGTTTTGCTTGGAGCGTCTTGTATGATTTGAGTCTTTGATTTTTAGTTTACCACAATCATCCTTGCTGTACACACCTTTTGGAAAGACACACATGAATCAAAATTTATTAGAATACTCTATGTGCTTCACTTATATCTTTTGAGCTAGATAATTTTGCTCTATGTGCTTCACTTATATCTTTAAGAGCACTGTCGGTGTCAAAACCGGCGGATCTCGGGTAGGGGTCCCGAACTGTGCGTCTAAGGCAGATGGTAACAGGAGGCAGGGGACACGATGTTTACCCAGGTTCGGGCCCTCTTGATGGAGGTAATACCCTATGCCCTGCCTGATTGTTTTCGATGATATGAATAGTACAAGAGTTGATCTACCACGAGATCAAAGAGGCTAAACCCTAGAAGCTAGCCTATGGTATGATTGTATGTTGTCCTACGGACTAAACCCTACGGTTTATATAGACACCGGAGGGGGCTAGGGTTACACGAGGTCGGTTACAAAGGAGGAGATATACATATCTGTATTGCTTAGCTTGCCTTCCATGCAAAGTAGAGTCCCATCCGGACACGTGACGAAGTCTTCAATCTTGTATCTTCATAATCCGACAGTCCGGCCAAAGGATATAGTCCGGCTGTCCGGAGACCCCCTAATCCAGGACTCCCTCAGTAGCCCCCGAACCAGGCTTCAATGACGATGAGTCCAGCGTGCAGTATTGTCTTCGGCATTGCAAGGCGGGTTCTTCTCCAAATCTTGAATATCTGTAAAGTAGTGTCCGACTCCTATAAATGTTGGACTTCTAGGCTTCTGTGCCCAATAAGTACCACTCTCCACGCGTCTAGCAAATGCGAGGAGCCAGGGCGTTTTTACATTCACCCCCCTAGCCAGGTAAATAATTGTCTATTAAAGGGTTCTTAGATCCAATCCACACCCTCCTCCCCCAGCGAAAATCCATCGGAGCGTGCTCAGAAAAAATCCATCCCATCATGGCTGACCACCGTAGCTCCTCCTATCGCCCCCGTAGCCCTAAGCCCAGTGATTGGGAGAGGTGTTCCGTCCCGCGCAGTCGTTTGGTAGAGCTGCAGACCCAGGGATTTCTCCCTCCGGCGTATTTGGTCCTCGTCCGAGCCGGGCTCGCCACCTATAATGGCGGGGAGCAAGCGGAGAGCTTCTCCAGCCCCTCCAAGGTGGCGCGAGTGTGCCTTGTTCCTTACTTACTAAGGGGACTCGGATTTCCAATTCATCCGTTTCTCTGTGGGCTCCTGGAGTTTTACGGCCTCCAACTGCACAATTTTACCCCTGCTTCCATATTACACATCGCCGTATACGTTGCCCTTTGCGAGCTATTTCTGGGCTGCGAGGCTCATATCGAACTGTGGAAGAGGTTATTTTGCCTTGTGCCCCGCACACAAAAGGGGTCACTTTATCAGGTGGGCGGAGCCGAAATATGGCGCATCGCTGAAACCGGATACCTATCCGGTACTCCGAAGAAGACGTCCAAAGATTGGCCTTCGGAGTGGTTTTATATGGAGGACGTCCCCCTTCCAGACCCTGTTCGGCGAGGTCTTCCTGAGTTCAATAATGCTCCTCTGAAGAATTCTGAAGTTGGCATCCACGGAGCCCCCAGGAGGAAGACAATGGAGAAGTCCTCTACTTGATGAACCGGATTAAAGCGCTGGCTCAATTAGGATTGACAATAATCGAGGTTATGTCAGTATGCATAATGCGGGGAGTGCAGCCACTTCAATATCGAGGGCACCCCCTATGGTGTTTTAACGGGGAAGATGATGCCACCCGTTGCGGGCATAAGGGACCGGACTCCGCTGCTGCTTTAGCAAATTTTTTGTCCGAGTTGTTCTAGGGAGAGGAAGAGGAGTTCATCCGTATCAAGCCACGGGATGGATTCTCCATGTACAACCCTCCAAGCTGGGTGAGTTATACCTCTTTACTCCCATTCCTCCTGCATTCTTCGTCGTAGGTACTCACCTTGCCATTTTATGGCAGGAACTGTGAAAAGCTATAAGGGAGATCAACAGCCCATCTCCACAACCAGAGGACCCTGGCCGGGCCCTCGGTCCCGGACTCGAAGAGGATCCGGACATATTCGTGGAGCTGATAGACAGGCAATTCTATCCATTGAGCTGCGATGACGCCATGGTGGCCATAACAACCGACTATCCCAGGCTGCTCCCTGCGTCGCACGTAAGAAAAACCAAAATCCCAACTCCGAAAATAGGATCTCCCTTTAGACACTTCACCTACCATACACATATGGTGTTTTACAGGGAAGGCATTCAAGACGCCGTGCCGAACCCGTAGCAACTCGCCAACAAGAGGCACTGAAGCCGGGTAGGTCAAAAAGGAAGGCGGTCAGGACGGAGACGCCGGCGCAGAGGTATGCCACAAAACCTCGCTCCGTGGTTGTCGTATTTCTCAAAATGCAATGACATATATGCTTCTTTAATAGAAAAAACGCTCGCCGGACTATATCCGGAGAGGCCGCCGATCATGCCTCCACCAGTCGGGCCCCAGGGCCGGAAATACAGGCGGAAGCCAACATGGGGCGGACGCCGGATGCTCCTCCTATAGAGGATGCGGATAGACTATCCGCTACAAATTCAGAAGTGGAGAGCGCCATGAATCATAGGCGTCGCCGGGCCGTACTCCGTGACGATTGTTTCTCGCTAGAGGCATTTGATGCCTTCAATTCCGGAGACGCGTACATCCGTGTTGCTTGATCTATTGTAAGTACAGTGGGATATTTTGCCCGGACTGCAAGTGTCGTGTTCTCCACAGGGACTAGGCGACAATAACTATGCTCGGCCAAAGCTAGGTGATAGAATTTAGATGATGATAGCAAGGAAATATAGACGTAAACTAACCAAAGTTGATGACAAACAAAATGAGAATAAGCAATGAAAGGTTCAGATTATCTTCACTGTATTTTTGGTATTTTTGTTTTACTAGCGACAATAAAACACCAACACATGCATACATAGACTACAAAAGGAAATCTACAATAAAAGAACACATATATTACTAGAAAGTATGTAAAAGGGTCAAAAGTAAGATTACGGAACAAGGAAAGAAATTTCACATCACAATCACACTCACATATGTATACATCACAGGTACTTGATATTACAACACAAACATATATAACTAACATACAATGTAACAGAGGGAAGAAGCAATAATGTGACAGGGACAGAAATATATCACCATACAAATATATATTTATATCATAGGTACAAAGCTACCACAAGTACTACAAGATGAACTCCTTTATTCAAGAAGTACATAACACAAGTGACAGGTTTAACTAATTACCACACATAAGAACAGAGGGTCATATGCCACAATTCAGTTTTCAGATCAACAATTAAAACCACACAAGCTTGAGTCTGGAACTAAACATATCATAGCACTAGACAAATCTGAATATTACATTCAATCTCAAATCTACAGAAATTTAGAGAGAGGGAGATAGCAGCAGCAGGAGGTTGAGGGAGAAGAAGTAGCAGCAGGTTGGTGGGTGAGGAGCAGTAGAGAGGGAGAGAGCAACAGCAGGGGGCGCAAGAAGCAGTAGCAGGGGGCATTTGAGATGAAGAAGCAGCAGCAGTAGGTTCAGATAGCAGCAGCAGGAACGAGGGAAGGAGCGGAAGGAGTCGGAGAAGAACAGCAGCAAGGGGGCGCAAGAAGAGAGGAACAGCAGCAGGTTCATGGGAGAGGGAGCAGCGGCAAGAGGTGGAGGAGAGAAGGAGCAGCAGCAGGGTTTCAGGAAGAGAAACAACAAGATTAGGAGAAGAGGAGCAGCAGCAAAGGGAAGAAGGGCTTCAGGTCCTTGGTCAATTGATGGGTATGGAGCAGCAGCAAGGTTCATAGGGAATGGCAGAAGAATTCAGATCATAGGAGAGGAGCAGGAGAGGTTCGAGAAGACGACAGCAGGGGTGCAGCGAGGGGAGAGGTGGTGATGGTGCCGGTGGTGGGTGGATGGTGATGAGGTGTGGAGAGATGGCGCTGGTGATGGATGGCAATGAGGTGTGGATAGATGGCATTGGTGATGGATGGCGATGGTGGTGTCTTGCGGGGCTGATGGATGGGAGGCGCGCCACCACTCCGGCCTGGCCGTGGCGGCGGCCGGAGCTGGAGAAGGAGAGGTGAGGGAGAGACAGACGTGTGGCCAGGCCCAAAGGGGATCGATGGTTAGCGCTAGGGATTTGATCCCGCGATCAGATTTGCCACTTTTTGATTTGGCCCTCCTGCTCCCTTCTTTTTTCACAAGCACATCCCTTCCCTTCTCTAGTTTGGCCCTCAGTATCTTCTTTCCTTCATGCTCAGGCCCCCCTTATTTCTTTCCCGTCCTTGTCTTGTATTCTTCGGCCTCTTAGTCAGAATCTTGAGGTTTATAGTGCCTTTGCGCACTTTCCTGCAGAAGAAACAAATGACGAGTAAATGATCTTTTATATGATTTTCATCCAAATATATCACAGTTCATAGTAAGAATGGATGAACATATATCAATAAATGGTGTATATATGTGCCAAAATTATGTATATGAAATGTGCTTATCAAGTTCCCCCACACTTAAATATTTACTTGTCCTCAAGTAAAGGCATATGACAAGAGCAAGATAGTGAATAGTGAGCTGACTAGAGAATGCCAAGTGAAGTAGATCTCTAAACAATGCATGCTTCAGACTTAGTTAGTGAAAATTAATGGTTAGAGTGCTACAAAGCAGTAGGATACTAGTAGACTTGACCATTTTAAACCTTTACAATGATAAAAGAAGATTAGAAAGTTCAAATACTGATTGTGCCAAAAGGTTCCTAAAGAGAGCATGATCCCGAGAACAAAATGAACTGGAATTAAATCTTGAGATCAAATCACTTATTTACAGAGATAAAGCAATGATTATATTATTATTAGTCTCACCATAGGAACATACCACCAATCCCGAGAACATGGTATACACCCGGCTCGACCAATTATTAGTTTTTTGTTTGTCTCCCCAAAGTAACATACCACCGATCCCGAGAACATGGTATACACCTGGTTCGACAATTACATATTTATTTATTAATAGTTACTGCCCAAGCTAACCCGATTTCACATGCCACCGATCCAGGGAACATGGCATGCTACTGTAGATAGTCAGACTTATCATTCATTATAAGATTTACCTTTTTGAAAATGAACAACGCATAAGCACAAAAACAGGAATCGTCACTTCTCCATGTCTGGTTCACATGCTACCGATCCAGGGAACATATCATGCTAATTCATAGTGGTTAGGTGATTGCTCTCAATGGGAACACACTTAGAACAAATTCAACATCTAAACATGGTGATCTAGGTGTATCATAGTAAATGCAGAAAATGATGAAATTTTCTAGTGTACTAGGGATTTGAGCACTCAAAACTAATAGTTCTCACTAATTTCAGCCAAGCACGCATGGTGTAGATCACTAGTTTACAAGGCATTTAGAAATCAAGGTCACAAATTCACATCAAGCACGATGCCAAAGGTGAATTTCAGCTTGACAACAAGTAATAACTGGCTCAAGCAACCTAACTAGCAATTGATTTCAGCTTGTATCAATAGATGATATATTCAGATTGGGGTCATGAAACAGCTCTCCGAGCTTTATGAAGTAGAACTCGCTCGATCAGCTCACATCCTCTTGCATCGTGACTCCTCTCCTTTTTCTTCTCTATCCTCATGCTCTCTATCCTCGTGCACACTCCAGCTTTTCTCTTCCTTGTATGTGCACATTGCTTATCCTCTTCACCATGCTCTAAATCCACCGGGGTCCCAAGGAATGTCACCTCGAACCTGGTCAGCATGTAGTGAACGGTGCAGTAGCAAAAACCTGAAAGAGCACTCGACAAAAGAGACCATACAAGTGAAAGGGGTAATACCCTCTAAATGATGAATAGAGTACACAATTACATAAGCATAGCTATAAAGAACATGGCGAGTATGATAGGAATCAGCAAGCTCAATACTAACATGAGGATGATATTTATCATTAAGCATAGGTTTGGCATGAGGAAAATAAGTGTGATCATCATTAATATGCGCAATGCCACCAACAGTATATGTATCATCATATCCAAGCAAACACTTCTTCAAATCTACTTTAACAGATAACATCATGCAATGCAAGGTAGTAGCAAACAATTCATATGGACGCATGTCATCGAGAGGATTAGATAAACCTGCTATATCACGCTCTTGTATGACGACGGGAAAATGAATTTCTGGTTCTTCATTTTCAACTACAGGAGCTTCTTTTACTTCTTCAGGAGTGATAGGCAACGGATCTTCGTCTTGATCACTTGGGCATTCAAGCTCTTGGTCATCTTGTTCCTTGTCTTCTAGTTCATCTTCTTCAATCTGAGATATCTCTTCCTCAAGGCACTTGCTATCTTCCTTGGCTGGATATGAAGGTGTTGGAACCTCACATGTATCAAGGGGAATCCCAGAAACACTTAGCTCAAGCTGTGAAGAAATAGTGCTGCTAGCGTTGATGTTCTTCTCAATCTTCCTTACTTCTTCAACTAGCTCTTTTCCACTCTTGATCTTCTTCATTTCCTCTAGTATAACCTTCCTAATAGGATGATCCTCGGCACTCCAAGTGAACTCGAGACTAAGCAATGTGAGCTTGTCTATATCATCAAATTCACATTGTGTGGGCACTTGCACATGAGATTGCTTGGCGGTTGCTGGAGTTGATGGTTGACCAAATGGAGGACCATTTAACTCCATTGGCAACATCTCCTGGTGTTGAGGTATATGAGTAGGAGCTGAATAAATCTGTTGTGGAGCATATTTGTGGCTCTCCTCATTGTACCTAAATCCCTGCATATGATTACTAGAAGCAAACAGTGAGATCTCAGGGTTGTTGCTCCTATGACATATTCTGGTTCTCAGGCCACCCATATGAGTAATTGTTTTGGTATGAGCTAGGCTGTGGGGCGAATCTCATGCCATAACAATCGGGAGGGTGAGAGTAACCACGCTGACATTCAGTGGGTGAATGGCCCTGCAATCCACAAATATGGCATGTAGGAGCAACATAAGGATGACCTCTAGAATAAGGATCATAAGAGCCAGGCCTATCCTCAAAAACTACTTCTCGCTGCCGAGCTAAATCATCTAATCGATGGGAAATCTTACTTATCAGTTCTTGAATACTTTCCGTGCTGTTTGTAGTGTTGCTCGCATATCCTTGGTGGTTTGAGTAATATGCCATAATCAAGAAGATAGTTCTAACCTACAAAACAAACAAAAAAAGAAGAGAAAATAACTAGTACAGTGGTTAGGGGTTATATATATATCACATATAAATGTCACAAAAAGAAAACAAGAAACCTAGTCTATAGCCTAACACAATCACTCGACGCTAGTCCCCGGCAACGGCGCCAAAATTATCTATTGTAAGTACAGTGGGATATTTTTCCCGGACTGTGAGTGTCGTGTTCTCCACAGGGACTAGGCGACAGCAACTATGCTCGGCTAAAGCTAGGTGATAGAATTTAGATGATGATAGCAAGGAAATATAGACCTAAACTAACCAAAGTTGATGACAAACAAAATGAGAATAAGCAATGGAAGGTTCATATTATCTTCACTGTATTTTTGGTATTTTTGTTTTACTAGAGACAATAAAACACTAACACATGCATACATAGACTACAAAAGGAAATCTACAATAAAAGAACACATATATTACTAGAAAGTGTGTAAAGGGGGGCAAAAGTAAGATTATGGAACAAGGAAAGAAATTTCACATCACAATCACACTCACATATGTATACATCACAGGTACTTGATATTACAACACAAACATATATAACTAACATACAATGTAACAGAGGGAAGAAGCAATAATGTGACATGGACAGAAATATATCACCATACAAATATATATTTATATCACAGGTACAAAGCTACCACAGGTACTACAAGATGAACTCCTTTATTCAAGAAGTACATAACACAAGTGACGGGTTTAACTAATTACCACACATAAGAACAGAGGGTCATATGCCACAATTCAGTTTTCAGATCAAAAATTTAAAACCACACAAGCTTGAGTCTGAAACTAAACATATCATAGCACTAGACAAATTTGAATATTACATTCAATCTCAAATCTACAGAAATTTAGAGAGAGGGAGATAGCAGCAGCAGAAGGTTGAGGGAGAAGAAGTAGCAGCAGGTTGGTGGGTGAGGAGTAGCAGAGAGGGAGAGAGCAACGGCAGGGGGCGCAAGAAGTAGTAGCATGGGGCGTTTGAGACGAAGAAGCAGTAGCAGTAGGTTCAGATAGCAGTAGCAGGAACGAGGGAAGGAGCGGAAGGAGTCGGAGAAGAACAGCAGCAAGGGGGCGCAAGGAGAGAGGAACAGCAACAGGTTCATGGGAGAGGGAGCAACAGCAAGAGGTGGAGGAGAGAAGGAGCAGCAGCAGGGGTTCAGGAAGAGCAACAACAAGATTAGGAGAAGAGGAGCATCAACAAAGGGAAGAAGGGCTTCAGGTCCTTGGTCAGTCGATGGGTATGGAGCAGCAACAATGTTCACGGGGAATGGCAGAAGAATTCAGATCGGAGGAGAGGAGCAGCAGAGGTTCGGGAAGACGATAGCAGGGGTGCAGCGAGGGGAGAGGTGGTGATGGTGTTGGTGGTGGGTGGATGGCGATGAGGTGTGGATAGATGGCGCTGGTGATGGATGGCGATGAGGTGTGGATAGATGGCGCTGGTGATGGATAGCGATGAGGTGTGGATAGATGGCACTGGTGATGGATGGCGATGGTGGTGTCTTGCGGGGCTGATGGATGGGAGGCGCACCACCTCGCCGGCCTGGCCGTGGCGGCGGCCGGAGCTGGAGAAGGAGAGGTGAGGGAGAGACAGAGGTGTGGCCAGGCCCAAAGGGGATCGGTGGTTAGCGCTAGGGATTTGATCCCACGATCAGATTTGCCACTTTTTTATTTGGCCCTCCTGCTCCCTGCTTTCTTCACAAGCACATCCCTTCCCTTCTCTAGTTTGGCCCTCAGTCTCTTCTTTCCTTCATGCTCAGGTCCCCCTTCTTTCTTTCCCGTCCTTGTCTTGTATTCTTCGGCCTCTTAGTCAAAATCTTGAGGTTTATAGTGCCTTTGCGCACTTTTCTGCAGAAGAAACAAATGACGAGTAAATGATCTTTTATATGATTTTCATCCAAATGTATCACAGTTCATAGTAAGAATGGATGAACATATATCAATAAATGGTGTATATATGTGCCAAAATTATGTATATGAAATGTGCTTATCACTACTCAAAATGGTCTAGCCAGAGCAATGGACCAGTATGTAAGGGATATACGGGTAAGAAAATCTGACGATTATATGTATCAGTAGCCCCCGAGACTTGAAACAGTTGACGCAACTGATTTAAGGATCATTATTCATGCAGGTTCTTACGGAGAAGAATTCCCAATTGTCTCAAGAGCTGGACAAGTGCAAGGCCCAGCTGGAAGCCGCTGTTGCCGCATTGAAGGAGTCCAAAAAGGGTCCCCCTGGTACCTATTTTTTTATTGCAAAGAATATCGGTACCGGGTAGTATGCAGCATGTATGCACACCTACCAATAGATGTTGCAGGTGGCCCCGGAGTGAATCCGGAGGCCGTGGAGGCGGATACGGTGCGTGATGATCGACAGTGAAATGCTGGCGAGCGCGTGCTGACGTGAGTCAGGCAGGAGAAAAATGATCTCCAAGATGCCAATATCCGGCTGGGCGTGGAACTGAAGGATGTCCGGGCCCAGCTTGCGGACTCCGTGAAGGAGAATAAACGGCTTCGGTGCGACATTTTTAGTAAGTGCTTGAATGAACTTTTTAAAGGAGTTCGGCGGAGAAGCCTGCTAACAGCGTTATGTCTGCAGATATGCTGACGGGCCGTCCCGCGGAGGAGATGCCCAGGTCTTCGGGTGATCTTCTACCAAAGCTCTCACAACTGCACAAACAAGTTCGGCAGGTGATGCAGAGTATTGCCCAAGCCTTGTGGCCATCCGCGTCCTCGCCAGGAGGCATGGGGGAGCTTATAGAGAAGCTCAAGGGAGCGCGGCGGCGCTTCTGATTATGGAAGATATCAGCCTGCCGACAAGGTGCAAGGGAAGCCTGGGCTATGGTGAAGACACGATATACCAAGGCTGACCCAAACCACATGGCCGAGGTCAGACATGTGGGGCCCGATGGGAAAGAGATCCCCGTCAGTTTAGTGTATGATCAAGTAGAATTAGCCGCAAAGTATTCCCAACAGGATTGTAGGCTAGACAGCCTGTTGGATGGTATAGAAGAAGAATTTAATCAGTCTTAGTGACTGTGTACTTCAAGTGACATATCTAATGTCCCTAGCTGGATTGTAAATCATTTGTCATGGCGGACCTTTTTGCTTCGACCTCTAGACCCGATAGTCCGGAGTGTATCCGAATACCCACTTGGTTATATAAGAATCGGGGTATGCATGGAAACCAGACGTAGGGGTCATAAGTGCTTGAACAGACAAGTACCCAACTAGCTATGTTATATCACATGGATAGTGAGAAACATCTTCCAGGGAGAATAGTTCCGTTAAGGGTTCCTTTCCCTGGGTACGCATGCCCTAATGTGCATGTCCGAACTGCGAGACGCAGGCTAAAAACATCTGGTGGCGTGTAGTAATTTAAATGAAAGTCATCTTTTATTCACCGATCGAATATTCCCTTAAGAATGCTAGCTTTCGGCTTCACCCAGTCTGAGGTACACATCCGGCTGACCCGACAGTAATTATCGCAGAGGTTCTCCCCTTATGCCCTAGCCGAATTAACAGTAACGTAGGGCATAAATACAAGAGCCAGACAACCCAGCTTGGCCAAAACTTAAGTCATATCGATGCATATAATGGCGAAAAAAGGTACATGCGGAAGAATAACACATGTGCGGGGCATAAAGCCTGGAAAGGTAATTAGATTAAGCTTCTGTATAGGAAGCCCCCAGGTATATTGAGCACGGTTAGTGCGTCAAGATTGTGTAACCAAGACACAAGTGTAGCCCTTTAGGGCCTTGAAGGAAAAATATAGAAAGAAAGAGAGAAAAAAAATGTGCAAAAAATTGATGGAGGTAAGGAGACGAACATAGAGTCTGTCGCTAGGCGTAGAATCTTCGGAGTCTGGCTGCGTTCCATGGGTTTGGCTCGAGTCGACTATCCGATGCATCTCGCAGACGGTACGCTCCACCGGTCAGAACCTGGTCGATAATGAAGGGACCTTCCCATTTGGGCTTGAGCTTGTTCTTTTTATTCTCCGGCAGGCGTAGAACTAGTTCGCCAACATTATAGGTTTTGGCCCGTACTTCTCTGCTTTGATACCTTTGAGCCTGTTGCTGATAGAATGCAGAATGGGCCTTTGCTACGTCGCGTTCCTCCTCCAGGGCATCCAAACTGTCCTGCCAATCGAGCTCGGCCTCTCTTTCTTCGTACATGCGCACTTGAGGCGAGTCATGAATTATGTCGCAAGGCAGCACCGCCTTAGCGCCGTACACCATAAAAAATGGTGTGTATCCGGTAGTGCGGTTCGGCTTGGTCCGCAGCTCCCATAGTACGGAGTCGAGCTCCTCTACCCAATTCGTGTCTGATTCCTTTAAGGAACGCACTAATATGGGTTTAATGCCGCTCATGATAAGACCATTCGCTTGTTCTACTTGACCGTTAGTTTGCGGATGATAGACAGAAGCATAATCGAGCTTAATGCCCATGTTGCTGCACCAAAGTTTCACCTCGTCGGCTGTAAAGTTCGTGCCGTTGTCAGTGATGATGCTGTGGGGGACGCCATAACAGTGTACAACCCCGGATATGAAGTCTATCACCGGTCCGGATTCAGCCATTTTGACAGGTTTGGTTTCTATCCATTTGGTGAATTTTTCCACCATGACTAGTAAGTATTTTTTCTTATGGATTCCCCCTTTGAGGGGTCCGACCATATCAAGCGCCCAGACCGCAAAGGGCCAGGTAATGGGGATTGTTTGGAGGGTGGTAGGTGGCATGTGGCTTTGGTTTGCAAAAAGCTGGCAACCAACACAATGTTGGACCAGATGCTGTGCATCTGCCCGGCCGTCGGCCAATAAAAACCTGTACGGAAGGCCTTGCTTACAAGGGCCCGAGCTGCGGCGTGGTCGTCGCCAAGTCCGGCATGGATTTCTACCAAAAGCTTCCACCCTTCCTCTTCGGAGATGCACCTTTGAAGGACTCCGGTTGTGCTTTTCTTATAAAGCTCTCCCTCGTGGACCTTGTAGGCTTTAGATCGCCGCACTATGCGCAACGTGCCTCATTTCGGTCCTTGGGTAGTTCCTGCCTAGTTAGGTAGGCCAGGAATGGTTCTGTCCATGGGGCGATGACGGCCATTATCACGTGGTTTGAAGGTGTTATTTTGATGGCGGAACCTCTGATTGTGTTAGGGTGTTCGTTATCTGGGGTTGTGGCCGGGTCCTGACTATTTTTGCCGGTGTCCCCTTCCCATACTACGGATGGTTTGAACAGTCTTTCCAGGAAGATGTTCAGTGGGACAGGGTCGCGTTTAGCGCTGATACGGGCAAGTATGTCCGCCGCCTGGTTGTTTTCCTGAGCCACATGGTGGAATTCAAGCCCCTCGAACCGAGCTGACATTTTGAGGACGGCGTTGCGATATGCAGCCATTTTCGGATCCTTGGCATCGAAGTCTCCATTTATTTGGGATATTGCGAGGTTCGAGTCCCCGCGCACTTCCAGGCGTTGAATGCCCATGGAGACTGCCATCCGGAGATCGTGTAGAAGGGCCTCATATTCGGCCGCGTTATTGGAGTCTGTATATAGTATTTGGAGCACGTATTGTACTATATCTCTGGTGGGGGACGTCAGGACGACGCCAGCCCCGAGACCAGCCAGCATTTTAGAGCCGTCGAAGTGCATGATCCAATTGGAGTATGCGCCGTACTCTTTAGGGAGTTCGGCTTTCGTCCATTCGGCGACGAAATCGGCCAATACTTGCGACTTAATGGCTCACCGAGGTTTGTATGTTATGTCGAACGGGAGGAGCTCGATGGCCCACTTGGCAATCCGGCCCGTGGCATCGCGGTTGTTTATTATGTCATTGAGTGGTACTTCGGAGGCCACCGTGATTGAACACTCTTGAAAGTAGTGTCGTAATTTCCGGGATGCCATCAATACCGCGTATGCTATCTTTTGATAATGTGGGTACCGTGTTTTGCATGGGTGAGGACGGTGGATACATAATATACCGGCTTTTGAAGTGGGAATTTATGTCCGTCCATCTCTCGTTCGACGCCGAGCACTGCGCTTACAACTTGATGAGTTGCCGCTATATATAATAGCATTGGTCACCCACAGTTGGCGCAGCCAAGATTGGGTTGGTGGCCAGGATGGCTTTTATTTCTTCCAGTCCTGCCGTGGCTGCGTCCGTCCACTCGAAGTGTTCGGTGCGCCGAAGAAGGCGATAAAGGGGAAGTGCCTTTTCTCCTAATCGGGAGATAAAGCGGCTTAAAGCCGCCACACATCCAGTCAATTTCTGGATTTGCTTGAGGTCAGTTGGGATAGCCAACTGCGACAGAGCCCAGATTTTAGTCGGATTTGCTTCAATTCCTCTACTCGAAGCCCAGGAGCTTTCCGGCGGGAATGCCGAAAACGCATTTTTTCGGATTGAGCTTAATGTCGTATGTTCGGAGATTGGTGAATGTGAGCCTCAAGTCGTCTATTAAAGAGTCGACGTGTCTGGTTTTAATGACCACATCGTCTACATATGCCTCCACAGTCTTGCCGATCTGCTTTTCCAGACATGTCTGGATCATGCGCTGATATGTTGCGCCGGCGTTTTTGAGCCCGAAGGGCATTGTGTTAAAACAGAAGGGGCCGTATGGAGTGATAAATGCCGTTGAGGCTTGATCGGACTCCGCCATCTTAATCTGGTGGTAACCAGAGTATGTGTCGAGGAAGCACAATGATTCGTGCCCTGCGGTAGCATCGATGATTTGATCGATGCGAGGGAGTGGAAAGGGATCCTTTGGTCAAGCCTTATTAAGGTCTTTGAAGTCGACGCATAGGCGCCAGGATTTGTCCTTCTTTGGTACCATCACCAGGTTTTCGAGCCAGTCCGGATGTTTTATTTCTCTAATAAATCCGGCCTCCCGTAGCTTGGCTAGCTCTTCTCCCATGGCTTGTCGCTTAGGTTCAGAGAAACGCCGAAGAGTCTGCTTGACTGGCTTGAATCCTTTTAGAATATTAAGGCTATGCTCGGCCAATCTGCATGGGATTCCTGGCATGTCTGAAGGATGCCAGGCGAATATGTCCCAATTCTCGCGCAGAAACTCCCGTAGTGCGGCGTCTATAGCGGGGTCTAACCGTGCCCCGATGGATGCTGTTTTTGTGGAGTCTGTTGGATGGACTTGGAATTTGACTATTTCGTCCGCTGGTTTAAAGAAGGTGGACTTGGATCTTTTATCTAGTACCACGTCGTCCCTGTCCACCATGGAGCGCAGCGCGGTTAACTCTTCCGCCACAAGGGCTTCGGATAATGCCTCGAGGGCTAGTGCGGTTGTTTTGTCTTCGGCGCGGAGTGCTATGTCCGGATCACTAACTAGGGTGATGATTCCATTGGGCCCGGGCATTTTGAGCTTCATGTACCCGTAATGGGGTATGGCTTGAAAAATCATGAATGCCTCCCACCCTAGAAGGGCGTGGTATCCGCTACTGAACGGGGCCACTTGGAATGTAATTTCTTCGGACATGTAATTCTCCGGAGTGCCGAATACCACCTCGAGTGTGATTTTCCCAGCGCAACGTGCCTCACGACTAGGGATGATTCCTCGGAAGGTCGTACTGCTTTGCTCAATACGGTTGCTATCTATTTCCATTTTTTGGAGAGTTTCCTCAAAAATGAGGTTTAATCTGCTGCCGCCGTCCATGAGCACTTTATTGAGCCAAAAGCCGTCCACAATTGGACTGAGGAGTAAAGCGGTTGGTGTTCGGGCTGTTTGGAATTTAGGTTTGTCACTGGCATTGAAGGTGATAGCCGTGTCGCTCCATGGATTTATTGCTGCCACGTGACAGACTTCGGCGAGGCTGCGGAGTGCTCGCTTACGCCTATTATTTGAGGCGAAGGTCTTGAAGACCGTTAACATTGTATTGTTATCCGTGGGAAATTGCTCTGAGGTATTTTCGGTGAGGAGATCCTCACCGCTTTTGGCCACCTACCGGAGTACCCAACATCCTCTAAGGCTGTGTGTTGATATGGTATCCGCTGTACTATGGATTTTGCAGGGCCCGTTAAGCCATCCCTCCAATATGGTTCCACGCCCTGTAGTGGGCTTTTGCTTCTTTGGAATTGAGTCGGGCAACTTATGAGAGTGTACCCTTTTAGTTAGGACCAGTGGTTTTGTTAGGGCCGGATTATCCCAGAATTGTGTTTGGGTTTTCCAGGCACTTTCCATCACACAGTATTTCCGTACTATGGCCGCCAAGTCAGCGAAGTGTGTTATGTCACGGCGACTTATGGCGTTGAGGACTCCCTTGTCTGTGCAATTGTTGCAAAAGAACGAAATTGCATCTTCCTCCCGACAGTCCTTAACCTTGTTCATTACAAGGAGGAACCTGGCCCAATAGTGATGTACTGTCTCTTGGGGCGCTTGTCTAATGTGGGAAAGATCGTTTGTATCTGGGTGGGTGGGTGGATTTGAGTCTAGACCTTGACCCAATTTGTGATCCCGGGGCAGGGGAGTTTCCGATCTTGGAAGTTCGGGCTCCGGGATGTTGCCCTATGGGTTCAGTATGCGGCCTGATTCTGGATTCAAGGCTAGCGCGGTGTCTTCCCGTGAACGAGTATCCGGCTCGGGGAGATCGGGAATCCGGACATAGTTCGTCCTCAGGATAGGGGGAGAATCGCCGCATTGCTCCTCCACCACCGCTATCTGATGGGTGACCGGCGGAGAGTTCATCTCCCTTTGGTCAGGCTTAAGCCCGATCCGATCGTAGTCTGTAGTGACTCCCAGAGCAGCGATGTGATCCAAGAGCTCGTTCAAAGAGGAGAGCTCTATTGGATCCATCTGCTCGGTAAATTTCGAGCTGATGTGGAGGCAATTTTCCATGACCCAAGAAGTCATCATCGGCGTGGCGGCCGAGCGGGCAGTCATGATGAGGCCGCCTAGTCGGAGAGTTTGGCCTGCAGCCAGGGCTCCCCCAGAGGTGATGTTGTCCTTGACAATGAGACGAGCCATCCTCCTTATGATGACGACATAGCGAAACTCTCAATGAAAGCACCAATGTCGGTGTCAAAACCGGCGGATCTCGGGTAGGGGGTCCCGAACTGTGCGTCTAAGGCAGATGGTAACAGGAGGCAGGGGACATGATGTTTACCCAGGTTCGGGCCCTCTTGATGGAGGTAATACCCTATGTCCTGCTTGATTGTTCTTGATGATATGAATAGTACAAGAGTTGATCTACCACGAGATCAAAGTGGCTAAACCCTAGAAGCTAGCCTATGGTATGATTGTATGTTGTCCTACGGACTAAACCCTCCTGTTTATATAGACACCGGAGGGGGCTAGGGTTACACGAGGTCGGTTACAAAGGAGGAGATATACATATCCGTATTGCCTAGCTTGCCTTCCACGCCAAGTAGAGTCCCATCCGGATACGGGACGAAGTCTTCAATCTTATATCTTCATAATCCGACAATCCGGCCAAAGGATATAGTCCGGCTGTCCGGAGACCCCCTAATCCAGGACTCCCTCAAGCACGGTGGTGGTTTTATTTTATTGAAATTATTGATCTCTCATGCTTCACTTATATCATTTTGAGAGTCCTTTAGAACAGCATGGTAATTTGCTTTGGCTATAAAATTAGTCCTAATATAATAGGCATCCAAGTTGGGTATAATAAAAACTATCATAAAGAGTGCATTGAATACTATGAGAAGTTTGATACTTGATGGTTGTTTTGAGATATGAAGATGGTGATATTAGAGTCATGCTATTTGAGTAGTTGTGAATTTAAGAAATACTTGTGTTAAAGTTTGTGATTCCCGTAGCATGCACGTATGGTGAACCGTTATGTGAAGAAGTCGGAGCATGATTTATTTATTGATTGTATTTCTTATGAGTGGCGGTTGCGGACGAGCGATGGTCTTTTCCTACCAATCTATCCCCCTAGGAGCATGCGCGTAGTACTTTGTTTCGATAACTAATAGATTTTTGCAATAAGTATGTGAGTTCTTTATGACTAATGTTGAGTCCATGGATTATACGCACTCTCACCCTTCCACCATTGCTAGCCTCTCTAGTGCCGCGCAGCTTTCGCCGGTACCATAAACCCACCATATACCTTCCTCAAAACAGCCACCATACCTACCTATTATGGCATTTTCATAACCATTACGAGATATATTGCCATGCAACTTACCACCGTTCCGTTTGTTATGTCACGCTTCATCATTGTCATATTGCTTTGCATGATCATGTAGTTGACATCGTATTTGTGGCAAAGCCACCGTTCATAATTTTTCATACATGTCACTCATGAGTCATTGCACATCCCGGTACGCCGCCGGAGGCATTCACATAGAGTCATATTTTGTTCTAAGTATCGAGTTTTAAGTAAATAAAAGTGTGATGATCATCATTATTAGAGCATTGTCCCATGTGAGGAAAGGATGATGGAGACTATGATTCCCCCACAAGTTGGGATGAGACTCCGGACGAAAAAAAGAGAAAGCCATAAAAAAGAGAAGGCCCAAAAAATGAGAGAAAAAGAGAGAAGGGACAATGTTACTATCCTTTTATCACATTTGTGCTTCAAAGTAGCACCATGATATTCATGATAGAGAGTCTCCTATGTTGTCACTTTCATATACTAGTGGGAATTTTACATTATAGAACTTGGCTTGTATATTCCAATGATGGGCTTCCTCAAAATGCCCTAGGTGTTCGTGAGCAAGCAAGTTGGATGCACACCCACTTAGTTCTTTTGTTGAGCTTCCATACACATATAGCTCTAGTGCATCCGTAGCATGGCAATCCCTACTCACTCACATTGATATCTATTGATGGGCATATCCATAGCCCGTTGATTCGCCCAGTTGATGTGAGACTATCTTCTTCTTTTTGTCTTCTCCACAACCACCATTCTATACCACCTATAGTGCTATGTCCATGGCTCACGCTTGCTACCTCTTTGAGCACTGCGTTGGTTTTCCCTTGAAGAGGAAAGGGTGATGCAGCAAAGTAGCGTAAGTATTTCCCTCAGTTTTTGAGAACCAAGGTATCAATCCAGTAGGAGACTACAAGCAAGTCCCTCGTACCTACACAAACAAATAATAACCTCGCAACCGAGGCGATAAAGGGGTTTTCAATCCCTTCACGGTCACTTAGGAGAGTGAGATCTGATAGAGATAATAATAATAAGATAAACATTTTTGGTATTTTTATGATATAGATTGAAAGTAAAGATTGTAAAATAAAATAGATTGGAAACTTATATGATAAAAGATAGTACGGGGGCCATAGGTTTCACTAGTGGCTTCTCTCAAGATAGCATAAGTATTACGGTGGGTGAACACATTACTGTCGAGCAATTGATAGAAAAGTGCATAATTGTGAGAATATCTAGGCATGATCATGTATATAGGCATCATGTCCGCGACAAGTAGACCGAAACGATTCTGCATCTACTACTATTACTCCACACATCGACCGCTATCCAACATGCATCTAGAGTATTAAGTTCATAAGAACAGAGTAACACATTAGGCAAGATGACATGATATAGAGGGATAAACTCAAGCAATATGATATAAACCCCATATTTTTATCCTCGATGGAAACAATACAATACGTGCCTTGCTGCCCCTGCTGTCACTGGGAAAGGACACCGCAAGATTGAACCCAAAGTTAAGCACTTCTCCCATTGCAAGAAAGATCAATCTAGTAGGCCAAACCAAACTGATATTTCGAAGAGACTTGCAAAGAAACCAATCATACATAAAAGATTTCAGAGAAGAATCAAATATTGTTCATAAATAAACTTGATCATAAACCCACAATTCACCGGATCTTGAGAAACACACTGCAAAAAGAGTTACATCAAATAGATCTCCAAGAAGATCGAGGAGAACATTGTATTGAGATCCAAAGAGAGAGAAGAAGCCATCTAGCTAATAACTATGGACCTGAAGGTCTGAAGTAAACTACTCACACATCATCGGAGAGGCTATGGTGTTGATGTAGAAGCCCTTCATGATTGATTCCCCCTTCGGCGGAGCTCCGAAAAGGCCCCAAGATGGGATCTCTTGGGTACAGAAGGTTGCGGCGGTGGAAATAGGGTTTCATGGTGCTCCTGGATATTTTTGGGGTATATGGATATATATAGGAGGAAGAAGTAGGTTGGTGGAGCTACGAGGGGCCCACGAGGGTGGGGACGCCCCTCCCTGCCTCGTGGCCTCCTCGTTGATTTCTTGACGTCCACTCCAAGTACTCTAGATCACGTTTGTTCCAAAAATAACTCTCCCAAAGGTTTTATTCCGTTTGGATTCTGTTTGATATTTCTTTTCTACGAAACACTGAAATAGGCAAAAAAAACAGCAATTTGCGCTGGGCCTTGGGTTAGTAGGTTAGTCCCAAAAATAATATAAAAGTGTATAAATAATCCCATTAACATCCAAAACAGATAATATAATAGCATGGAACAATAGAAAATTATAGATACGTTGGAGACGTATCAACGCTCATATATTGCGTGAAGATTGAAAAAGTTTGAGAACATCAAAAGTATGAAACAATTGCTTGGCTTGTCATTGGGGTTGTGCATGATTTAAATATTTTGTGTGCTGAAGATGGAGCATTGCCAGACTATATGATTTTGTAGGGATAACTTTCTTTGGCCATGTTATTTTGAGAAGACATGATTGCTTTGCTAGTATGCTTGAAGTATTATTATTTTTGTGTCAATATTAAACTTTTGTCTTGAATATTTCGGATCTAAATATTCATGCCACAATAAAGAAAATTACATTAAGAATTATGCTAGGTAGCATTCCACAACAAAAATTCTGTTTTTATCATTTACCTACTCGAGGACGAGCAGGAATTAAGCTTGGGGCTGCTTGATATGTCTCCAACATATCTATAATTTTTGATTGTTCCATGCTATTATATTATCTGTTTTGGATGTTTAATGGGCTTTAATATACCTTTTTATATTATTTTTGGGACTAACCTACTAACCAAAGGACCAATGCAAATTGCTGTTTTTTTCTTATTTCAGTGTTTCGCAGAAAAGGAATATCAAACGGAATCCAAACGGAATGAAACCTTCGGGAGAGTTATTTTGGAACAAACGTGATCCAGGAGACTTGGAGTTGACGTCAAGAAAGAAGCGAGGAGGCCACGAGGCAGGGAGGCGCGCCTAGGGGGTATACACGCCCCCACCCTCGTGGGCCCCTCGCAGCTCCATCGACATACTTCTTCCTCCTATATATACCCATATACCTCGAAAACATCCAGGAGCACCATGAAACCCTAATTCCACCGCCGCAACCTTCTGTACCCGTGAGATCCCATCTTGGGGCCTTTTCCGGCACTCCGCTGGAGGGGAAATCGATCACGGAGGGCTTCTACATCAACACCATAGCCTCTCCGATGATGTGTGAGTAGTTTACCACAGACCTTCGGGTCCATAGTTATTAGCTAGATGGCTTCTTCTCTCTCTTTGGATCTCAATACAAAGTTCTCCTCAATTATCTTGGAGATCTATTCGATGTAGCTCTTTTTGCGATGTGTTTGTCGAGATCCGATGAATTGTGGGTTTATCATCAAGGATATCTATGAACAATATTTTATTCTTCTCTGAAATCTTTTCTGCATGAATTAAATATCTTTGCAAGTCTCTTTGAATTATCAGTTTGGTTTGGCCTACTAGATTGATCTTTCTTGCAATGGGAGAAGTGCTTAGCTTTGGGTTCAATCTTGCGGTGTCCTTTTCGAGTGACAGCAAGGGCAGCAAGGCACGTATTGTATTGTTGCCATCGAGGATAAAAAGATGGGGTTTATATCATGTTGCTTGATTTTATCCCTCTACATTATGTCATCTTGCCTAATGCGTTACTCTGTTCTTATGAACTTAATACTCTAGATGCATGCTGGATAGCGGTCGATGTGTGGAGTAATAGTAGTAGATGCAGAATCGTTTCGGTCTACTTGTCGCGGACGTGATGCCTATATGCATGATCATGCCTAGATATTCTCATAACTATGCGCTTTTCTATCAATTGCTCGACAGTAATTTGTTCACCCACCGTATAATTTGCTATCTTAAGAGAAGCCACCAGTGAAACCTATGGCCCCCGAGTCTATCTTCCATCATATTATTTTCATATCAACTTGCTATTTCTATTACTGTTTATTTTGCAATCTTTATTTTCCAATATATACAACAAAAATACCAAAAATATTTATCTTATTATCTTTTGTAAGTGACCGTGAAGGGATTGACAACCCCTTTATCACGTTGGTTGCGAGGTTCTTGTTTGTTTGTGCAGGTACGAGGGACTTGCGTGTAGTCTCCTACTAGATTGATACCTTGGTTCTCAAAAAACCGAGGGAAATACTTACGCTACTATGCTGCATCATCCTTTCCTCTTCAAGGGAAAACCAATGCAAGCTCAAGAGGTAGCAGGCATCACGGGAACGGATTTCTCCAATGTGCTACTTTCCAATTCAAGAGAAGGTACAATTACCTTATCAAGTTCTACTTTCCTCCCACTCACTTATTTCGAGAGAAACCCCTTCTCTAGAAATGTTCCATTCTTGGCAACAAAAATCTTGCCTTCGGATCTATGGTAGAAGGTGTACCCAATTGTTTGCTTAGGGTATCCTATGAAGACGCACTTCTCCGATTTGGGTTTGAGCTTATTAAGCTGAAGCCTTTTGACATAAGTGTCACAACCCCAAACTTTAAGAAACGACAGCTTAGGTTTCTTGCCAAACCAGAGTTCATACGGTGTCGTCTCAACGAATTTAGACGGTGCCCTATTTAACGTGAATGCGGCTGTCTCTTGTATAACCCCAAAACGATAGTGGTAAATCGGTAAGAGATATCATAGATCACACCATATCTAATAAAGTATGGTTACGACATTCGGACACACCATTACACCGTGGTGTTCTAGGTGGCATGAGTTGTGAAACTATTCCACATTGTTTTAAATGAAGACCAAACTCGTAACTCAAATATTCGCCTCCGCAATCAGATCATAGACACTTTATTTTCTTGTTACAATGATTCTCCACTTCACTCTGAAATTCTTTGACCTTTTCAAATGTTTCAGACTTAGTGTTTCATTAAGTAGATATACCCAGACCTACCCAAATCATCTGTTAAGGTCAGAAAATAACGATACCCGCCGCTTGCCTCAACACTCATCGGTCCGCATACATCGATATGTATTATTTCCAATAAGTCATTGGCTTGCTCCATTGTTCTAGAGAACGGAGTTTTAGTCATCCTGCCCATGAGGCATGGTTCGCAAGTATCAAATGATTCATAATCAAGTGATCCTGAAGGTCCATCTACATGGAGTTTCTTAATGCGCTTTACACCAATATGACCTAAACGGCAGTGCCACAAGTATGTTGCACTATGATTATTAACTTTGCATCTTTTGGTATCAATATTATGAATATGTGTATCACTACGATCGAGATTCAATAAACCATTCAGTTTGGGTGTATGACCATAGAAGGTTTTATTCATGTAAACATAACAACAATTATTCTCTGACTTAAATGCATAATTGTATTGCAATAAACATGATCCAATCATATTAATGCTCAACGCAAACACCAAATAACATTTATTTAGGTTCAACACTAATCCCGAAGGTAGAGGGAGTGTGCGATGGTGATCGTATCAACCTTGGAATCACTTCCAACACATCATCACTTCATCTTTAACTAGTCTCTATTCATTCTGCAACTCCTGTTTCAAGTTACTAATCTTAGCAACTGAACCGGTATCAAATACCCAGGGGCTACTACGAACACTAGTAAAGTACACATCAATAACATGTATATCAAATATACCTTTGTTTACTTTGGCATCCTTCTTATCCGCCAAATACTTGGGGCAGTTCCGCTTCCAGTGACCAGTCCCTTTGAAGTAGAAGCACTCAGTTTCAGGCTTGGGTCCTGCTTTGGGCTTCTTCCAGGGAATGGCAACTTGCTTGCCATTCTTCTTGAAATTCCCTTTCTTCCCCTTGCCCTTTTTTCTTGAAACTAGTGGTTTTGTTAACCATCAACACTTGATGCTCTTTATTTATTTCTACCTTCGCTGATTTCAGCATCGTGAAGAGCTCGGGAATTTTTTTCGTCATTCCTTGCATATTATAGTTCATCATGAAGTTCTAGTAGCTTGGTGATAGTGACTAAAGAACTTTGTCAATCGCTATCTTATTGGTACCTCTTGAGCATTGCGTTGGTTTTCCCCGAAGAGGAAGGGATGATGTAGCAAAGTAGCGTAAGTATTTCCCTCAGTTTTTGAGAACCAAGGTATCAATCCAGTAGGAGGCCACGCGCCAGTCCCTCGTACCTACACAAAACAAATAAATCCTCGCAACCAACGCGATAAGGAGTTGTCAATCCCTACACGGCCACTTACGAGAGTCAGATCTGATAAATATGATAAGATAATATTTTTGGTATTTTTGTGATAAAGATGCAAAGTAAAATAAAAGCGAAGTAAAAAGCAAAGGAAATAACTAAGTATTGGGAGATTAATATGATGAAGATAGACCCGGGGGCCATAGGTTTCACTATTGGCTTCTCTAGAGAGCATAAGTATTCTACGGTGGGTGAACAAATTACTATTGAGCAATTGACAGAATTGAGCATAGTTATGAGAATATCTAGGTATGATCATGTATATAGGCATCACGTCCGAGACAAGTAGACCGACTCCTGCCTGCATCTACTACTATTACTCCACTCATCGACCGCTATCCAGCATGCATCTAGAGTATTAAGTTAATGAAAACAGAGTAACACCTTAAGCAAGATGACATGATGTAGAGGGATAAACTCATGCAATATGATGAAAACCCCATCTTGATATCCTCGATGGCAACAATACAATACGTGCCTTGCTGCCCCTACTGTCATTGGGAAAGGACACCGCAATATTGAACCCAAAGCTAAGCACTTCTCCCATTGCAAGAAAGATCAATCTAGTAGGCCAAACCAAACTAATAATTCGAAGAGACTTGCAAAGATAACCAATCATACATAAAAGAATTCAGAGAAGATTCAAATATTGTTCATAGATAGACTTGATCATAAACCCACAATTCATCGGTCTCAACAAACACAGCGCAATAAGAAGATTACATCGAATAAATCTCCACAAGAGAGGGGGAGAACATTGTATTGAGATCCAAAAAGAGAGAACAAGCCATCTAGCTACTAACTATGGACCCGCAGGTCTGAGGTAAACTACTCACACTTCATCGAAGGGGCTATGGTGATGATGTAGAAGCCCTACGTGATCGATGCCCCCTCCGACAGAGCTCCGAAACAGGCCCCAAGATGGGATCTTGTGGATAAAGAAAGTTGCGGCGATGGAATTAGGGTTTTGGCTCCATATCTGATCGTTTGGGGGTACGTAGGTATATATAGGAGGAAGGAGTACGTCGGTGGAGCAACAGGGGGCCCACGAGGGTGGAGGGCACGCCTGGGGGGGGGGGTAGGCACGCCCCCCTACCTCGTGGCCTCCTCTTTTGTTTCTTGACGTAGGGTCCAAGTCCCCTGGATCACGTTCGGTGAGAAAATCACGTTCCCGAAGGTTTCATTCCAATTGGACTCCGTTTGATATTCCTTTTCTTCGAAACCCTGAAATAGGCAAAAAACATCAATTCTGGGTTGGGCCTCAGGTTAATAGGTTAGTCCCAAAAATAATATAAAGTGGATAATAAAGCCCAATAATGTCCGAAACAGTAGATAATATAGCATGGAGCAATAAAAAATTATAGATACGTTGGAGACGTATCAAGCATCCCCAAGCTTAATTCCTGGTCGTCCTCGAGTAGGTAAATGATAAAAACATAATTTTTGATGCGGAGTGCTACTTGGCATAATTTTAATGTAATTCTTCTTAACTGTGGTATGAATATTCAGATCCGAAAGATTCAAGACAAAAGTTCATATTGACATAAAATAATAATACTTCAAGCATACTAACAAAGCAATTATATCTTCTCAAAATAACATGGCCAAAGAAAGTTCATCCCTACAAAATCATATAGTTTAGTCATGCTCCATTTTCGTCACACAAGAATGCTCTCATCATGCACAACCCTGATGACAAGCCAAGCAATTGTTTCATACTTTAGTAATCTCAAACCTATAAACTCTCATGCAATATATGAGCGCGAGCCATGGACATAGCACTATGGGTGGAATAGAATATAATGAGGGGGGTTATGTGGAGAAGACAAAAAAGGAAAAGTCTCACATCAACGAGGCTAATCAATGGGCTATGGATATGCCCACCGATTGATGTTAATGCAAGGAGTAGGGATTGCCATGCAACAGATGCACTAGAGCTATAAATGTATGAAAGCTCAAGAAAAGAAACTAAGTGGGTGTGCATCCAACTTGCTTGCTCATGAAGACCTAGGGCACTTGAGGAGGCCCATTGTTGGAATATATAAGCCAAGTTCTATAATGAAAATTTCCACTAGTATTTGAAAGTGACAAAACAAGAGACTCTCTATCATGAAGATTACGGTGCTACTTTGAAGCACACGTGTGGCAAAGGATAGTAACATTGTCCCTTATCTCTTTTTCTCTCATTTTTTATTTGGCCTTTTCTCTTTTTTATATGGCCTTTCTCTCTCTTTTCTTATAATTCCTCTTGGGACAATGTTCTAGAAAATGATGATCAACACACTTCTATTTATTTTACAACTCAATGATTACAACTCGATACTAGAACAAAAGATGACTCTATATGAATGCCTCCGACGGTGTACCGGGATATGCAATGGACCAAGAGTGACATGTATGAAAGAATTATGAATGGTGGCTTTGCCACAAATACTATGTCAACTACATGATCATGCTAAGCAATATGACAATAATGAATGTGTCATGATAAACGGAATGGTGGAAAGTTGCATGGCAATATATCTCAGAATGGCTATGGAAATGCCATAATAGGTAGGTATGGTGGCTGTTTTGAGGAAGATATAAGGAGGTTTATGTGTGAAAGAGCGTATCATATCACGGGGTTTGGATGCACCGGCGAAGTTTGCGCCAACTCTCAATGTGAGAAAGGGCAATGCACGGTACCGAAGAGGCTAGCAAGGATGGAAGGGTGAGAGCGCGTATAATCCATGGACTCAACATTAGTCATAAAGAACTCACATACTTACTGCAAAAATCTACAAGTCATCAAAAACCTCGGCACTACGCGCATGCTCCTAGGGGGATAGATTGGTAGGAAAAGATCATCGCTCGTCCCCGACCGCCACTCATATGGAGGACAATCAAATAACACCTCATGTTTCAAATTTGTTACATAACGTTTACCATACGTGCATGCTACGGGACTTGCAAACTTCAACACAAGCATTTCTCAATTTCACAACTACTCAACTAGCACGACTTTGATATTATTACCTCCATATCTCAAAACAATCATCAAGCATCAAACTTCTCTTAGTATTCAAAACACTCATAAGAAAATTTTACTAATCTTGAGTACCTAGCATATTAGGATTTTAAGCAAATTACCATGCTATTTAAGACTCTCAAAATAATCCAAGTGAAGCATGAGAGATCAATAGTTTCTATAAAACAAATCCACCACCGTGCTCTAAAAGATATAAGTGAAGTACTAGAGCAAAACTATATAACTCAAAAGATATAAGCGAAGCACATAGAGTATTCTAACAAATTCCAAATCATGTATGGCTCTCTCAAAAGTTGTGTACAGCAAGGATTATTGTGGTAAACTAAAAAGTAAAGACTCAAGTCATACAAGACGCTCCAAGCAAAACACATATCATGTGGTGAATAAAAATATAGCTCCAAGTAAAGTTACCGATAGAAGCAGACGAAAGAGGGGATGCCTTCCGGGGCATCCCAAAGCTTTGGCTTTTATGTGTCCTTAGATTATCTTGCGGGTGCCATAGGCATCCCCAAGCTTAGGCTCTTGCCACTCCTTGTTCTATAATCCATCAAACCTTTACCCAAAACTTGAAAACTTCACAACACAAAACTCAAAGTAGAAAATCTCGTGAGCTCCGTTAGCGAAAGAAAACAAAAGACCACTTCAAGGTACTGCAATGAACTCATTCTTTATTTATATTGGTGTTAAACCTACTGTATTCCAACTTCTCTATGGTTTATAAACTATTTTACTAGCCATAGATTCATCAAAATAAGCAAACAACACACGAAAAACAGAATCTGTCAAAAACATAACAGTCTGTAGTAATATGTAGCTAGCGCAAGATATGGAACCCCAAAAATTCTAAAATAAATTGCTGGAAGTGAGAAATTTATCTATTAATCATCTGAAAAAATAATTAACTAAATAGCACTTTCCAAATAAAAATGGCAGCAGTTTTTCTCGTGAGCGCTAAAGTTTCTGTTTTTTACAGCAAGTTTAACAAGACTTTCCCCAAGTCTTCCCAACGGTTCTATTTGGCACAAAAACTAATTAAACGCAAAAAACAAAACCTAAAC
>NC_057806.1:444622258-444630228 GCF_018294505.1 Triticum aestivum | reverse complement strand
CGCTGACCGCCGCCGCCCCGTCGGAGTTCACCGCCGCCGGAGGTAGCCGCCGCCGCCGGTCTTCATCGGTCAACCGCCTGGTTTTTTATAAAAACCGTGGTCATTTTCTTTATTTAGATCGGTTTATTTTTTCCCGGTTTAGTTTATTTAGCGGATGTTCGTCCGTACGTTTGTTTTAACGAACAATTTTCGTCATTTAGCCGCACACAGCGAATGTTCGTTCGTTAGCCTGTTCGTTGTTTTTTCTTTTTCTCGGATTTTCCGCGATTATTTCTGATCGCGATTTCTGATCCGATTTTTGTTTTAGTTTAACTTTTCGCTTGTTTATCGGAATCAGGCGATTCAAGCGCCTAGAGTTTCGTCTCGAAACCCTCTTTACATTTAACCAAATCAAACAAGTTTTTGCTTCTGTAAAATTTGACTTAGATCTAGATTAGTAAACGAAGCTTGTTTCTTTCGCTGTTTGATTTTCGTTGTTTCGTTCGATTTGTTTCTTTTTGCAAACCGGAGTTCTTAAGTTGAACTTTCTGGTTAGATCTCTTATTCGAGTTTTACCTATGCTTTAGATGGTTGCTTATTGTGTACTTGTTTGTTTGCGATAGAGTACCCGGAGTGCGCCGCTTGCTACTTCGAATCTCTAGGTTTCACGGATTATCAGCAAGGCAAGTAACACTTTGATCATACCTCTTACTACCCAGTTTTATTGCATTAGATCAATCCTAAAACATTGCATGATTAGGATCTAATTAAATTGTTGGGTTTTGGGAAAGTAGATGAGGGAGTACCTATTACCTGTTTTATTATCAAACCCTTGGGAGTTACTTCTATGTTTGCTTATATTGCCATGCTATGCTAGTAGACGTGGATTGGGTGAGTGTATCCATGATAGATGTGAGATTGTTAATTAATGGTTTATTTAAGGTGGCAACTTTAATACACATCTGGGTGGATTGAGGCACCCGGGTATTCCAGCGATTGCCTGTTTTTTATGGATCGCCACCCAGGCTCAAAGGGATCATGAGATTATTTCATACTAGAAACTTCCGTGTGCAGCCACAAGCTACTATGGGCTCTAGCATAGTTGATTAAGTCATGCGAACTCTTACAGTGGTAGACTAGCAGATGTAGGGGAAAGTAGGTGTAACGGTCTACCCGATCGTAAGGTGCTAGCGCTTCTGAAAGACTATGTCTTGGTCATCCGTTTCTCAAACACCATGTAGTGTGAGAATCCCAACGGAGGAGATCGAGTCTTGTGGGGAAAAGTGTGCAAACCTCTACAGAGTGTATAAACTAATCTTGGTTAGCCGTGTCCCCGGTTATGGACGCCTTGAGTATCTAGTACTTGGATTATCATGTGAATATCGTCATGTGACTTTAATTAATTTTGTTGGATTTTAATGATGATGTTTAATTGGGATTGAGAGGGTGTCTATGCTCTCAATGTTTAACAACTACCATGATAGTTAAATAAAATTTATTCCTTTGCAGTAGGGAAAAATTGGCTTTACGCAAAACTGTAACCATAGAGCTTTCCACTAGCCATATATGCATGTAGTATAGCCTATTTCTGTTCATTACTCTCTATGTGTTACATTGCCAGCATATTCCATGTGCTGACCCGTTTTCGGGCTGCAACGTTCATGTTGCAGACTTTTCAGACGACGAGTAAGGTGCCTTTAGGTCGTGGTTCTATACTCAGTGATGCCGTTGGAGTTGATGGACTCACTTATCTTCCAAGCCTTCCGCTGTTATCGTTATTAGATGGCCTTAAGCCATATTATTTGTAATAAGTTCTCTTTTGAGACACTCGTTGTAATAAGTGTGTGATTGCTACTCTGTTATAAATCCTTCAAGTACTGTGTGTGTCAGCATTACTGATCCAGGGATGACACTGAAGCACAGAGATCAGACTGTTTGAGGTCTGGTCGCTACAAGATGGTATCAGAGCACACGCTGACTGTAGGACACGACCACTAAGCTAAAGCCCTAGATCACTACTCACTCTTCTCATTTCTGACTCCTCATCTTTTCTACTCTTTTAGGATGGCGGATGCAAGGAACAAGTTCACGCAACTGGATGAAGATACACCCTTTGGATGCCACCTGAAGGGAGTCACTAAGTACCTGAACATCGGAGTACCAAGCTTCACCGGGGCCTACAACGCCACTTTACCCGAGGAGGAGCGCTGGATGATTCAAGTTCAAGTTCCAGGAAGGACGTTCGCGCCAATTACCGAGCCCATAGAGTTTTTCTTTGATGCACCAACCTGGAGTCTAGGAAAGAGCATGGCGGCCCACATCACCATGGGATGTATTGGAGAAGTTTACCGCAATGATCTCAAGGATACTATCTACCAGATTTGTGGGCGCCGAGATGAGCACTGGGAAATGATCAGCACCAAGAAGGATAGATCAATCACAACTTTTATCCAGGAGTTAAACCAGCACATTCGACGTCAGGAGAACCAGATGTGCGCAGACATGGTAGATCTGAAGAAGGCGATGACAAGAATCACGGAACTGGAGGAAGAACTCAAGGCTACACGTGAAGATTATGAGGAGGAAATCGTCGTACTAGTGGAGAAGAATGACGACCTGATTAAGAAGATCAAAATATTCATGGGAGACTCCACACTAGTAGAAGAAGACGAAGAACCCAAGGAGATTCGCCCATAAGACTACATCATCATCAACGACACCGACTCTGACCTGAGCGATGATGACTTTGAAGACGAAGCTAGAGCATATATCATGGAGTTTGCAACCGAGGAATATTTCTAGTAGACCACCACATCAGTAGCAGTATTCCACCATGTAAATAGATTAGTCCAAGCACTTTTGCGATAGTTAGACCGATTGTATGCCTTGTTTGATTGATTGAGTGAAATGTTTGTGTTTGTCTCATGTGCATATGGGTAGTGCTTTCTCATTAGACCTCATTCTATTCTAATCTCTCCCCTCTAAACCCATCAGATGCCTCCGAGGCGTGACAATGGATTTCCCTTTCCACCGGAGCTCACTTAGTTGATTCAGCAGCAGAATGCGTTGATGCAGTTGCTAGTCCAGAATCAGAATCATGGGAACAACAACAACCCACCACCACCACCACCTGTCGATCACTTAACCCGTTTCCTTAGACTGAATCCGCAGGTGTTCTCCAGTAGCACCGAGCCTATAGTAGCAGATGATTGGCTCCGCAAGATCGGAAGGGAGTTAACCACTACCGGATGTACTGGCGCTGAGAAGGTGCGTTTTGCCGCACACCAGTTGGATGGACCAGCAGCATCATGGTGGGAGAATTACACTGTCACCTACCCTATAGCTACAGTGACATGGGACCAATTTCAGAAGGCTTTCCGTACATCCCATGTTTCAGCACGAGCTATGGCCATGAAGAAGCGTGAGTTTCGCAACTTGCACCAAGGAGGACGGACAGTTGGCCAATACGTGATGACTTTAGTAAGTTAGCACGTTATGCCCCGGATGACGTTGCTACGGATGCAGCTAAGCAGGAGAAGTTTCTAGAAGGACTGAATGATGAGTTGAGCATGCAGTTGATTGTAGCAACTTTCAACAACTACCAGGAACTGGTAGATCGTGCTCTTATGATTGAAGGGAAGCAACAGCGGATTGAGAACCACAAGAGGAAGTATGGACAAGGGAAGTACAATTCAGGAGCTCAGCAGAAGCCACGTTTTACCCCGAAATTGGGAGGACATTTGCAGCATACCCATGGAGGAGGAAGTTTGCATAATCATAATGGCCCCAAGAACGGTAATGGGAATGGGGGAAGCAACGGTCAGAACCGTACCAACCCATCAACCCCAGCCAAGAGAGACCTGAGCCAAGTCACTTGTTATAAGTGTCAGAAGACCGGGCATTATGCCAATGAATGTCCTGAAACCCAGAATGGAAATGGCAATGGAAGCTCTGGGAAGAAACCGAACCCTTTCAACAGGGGACAGGTGAACCACGTTAACATGGAGGAGGTTGAAGCCCAGCCAGATGCAGTAATAGGTAAGTTTTTGGTTAAGTCATTTACTGCAATCGTTCTTTTTGATATTGGTGCATCGCATTCATACATATCAAGGGGATTCGTGGATAAGTATAAACTGTGCACCAAGGTTCTTAGAACACCTTTGTTAGTAAGCTCACCAGGAGCGGAGTATATGGCCAATAAAGGATGTTTTCAAGTGCCATTGAGTATAGGTAGGCATGTGTTTCCCACGGATTTAATCATTTTGGAATCGCAAGGTTTGGATGTAATTCTGGGTATGAATTGGCTATCGGTGTATGGAGGAAACATCGATTGTGCCAATTAGTCAATTTTGCTTACCACCCCAGAAGGAAGAAGGATCAAGTATGTGTCACGGCATGAGCCGAAGAGGACAGAAGTAAATTCCCTAACAGGAGTTGTACAGGAGGAAGTACCGGTGGTAAAGGATTTTCAGGATGTATTTCCAGAAGAATTGCCCGGCATACCACCGGATAGAGACATTGAGTTTTTGATTGAGCTTTTGCCAGGCACAGGACCAATATCTAAGAGAGCGCATATAATGCATGCAAAGGATTTGGAGGAGATTAAGAAGCAGATTAAGGAGTTACTGGATAAGGGATATATTCGCCCAAGTTTGTCACCTTGGGGATCACCAGTACTTCTAGTGGAAAAGAAGGATGGATCGTTAAGGATGGTTGTTGATTATCGAGGATTGAATGAAGTGACGATCAAGAATAAGTACCCACTGCCGATGATCAATGATTTGTTTGACCAATTGCAAGGAGCTAAGGTATTTTCCAAGATCGATTTGCGATCAGGATACCACCAGTTGAAGATTCGAGAGCAGGACATACCTAAGACAGCTTTTACCACAAGGTATGGGCTGTATGAGTATACCGTTATGTCATTTGGTCTGACTAACACACCTTCTTATTTTATGAACATGATGAACAAAGTGTTTATGGAGTTTTTGGATAAGTTCGTCGTAGTATTCATCGATGATATTCTGGTTTACTCGAAGAATGAAGAAGAACATAAAGAACATTTGTGTTTGGTACTTGGTAAGCTCAGAGAACATCAGTTATACGCCAAGTTCAGCAAATGTGAGTTTTGGTTGAAGGAAGTTGGATTCCTCGGACATGTTATATCCGGAAAAGGAATAGCAGTAGATCCCACCAAAGTTGTCACTGTGACAAATTGGGAAGCTCCAACAACAATTGGAGAGATCCAGAGTTTTCTTGGACTCGCAGGATACTACCGGAGATTCATTAAAAAATTCTCGAAGATTGCAAAACCTATGACAGAGTTGTTGAAGAAGGATACCAAGTTCAATTGGACTGAGGAATGTGAGGCTAGTTTCTAGGAGTTGAAGAAACGTTTGGTTACCTCGCCAGTGTTGATTCTACCAGATCAGCACAAGGATTATGAGGTGTATTGCGACACTTCACGTCGAGGACTTGGAGCAGTGCTTATGCAGGAGGGAAGAGTTGTTTCGTATGCTTCACGACAGCTTAAGCCCCATGAGTTGAATTACACTACACATGATTTGGAGCTGGCAGCTATAGTGCACGCATTGAAGACTTGGAGACATTTTCTCATTGGAAACCATTGTGAGGTGTACACGGATCACAAGAGTTTGAAGTACATCTTCACGCAGAAGGAGTTGAATCTCAGGCAAAGAAGATGGTTGGAGCTCATCAAGGATTATGATATGAGATTGCATTATCACCCCAGAAAGGCTAACGTAGTAGCCGATGCGTTGAGCCGCAAGAGCCATGTCAACACACTAATGACCGGAGAGTTACCAAAGGAGTTAGCCGAGGATCTTCGTGAGCTATGTTTGGAGATAGTTTCGAGAGGCTATGTAGCAGCATTGGAGATTCAGTCTACTCTGATGGATAAGATCAGAGAATCTTAGAAGATCGACAAGGAGATTGCCTCTATTAAAGAGAAAATGAGCAAGGGAAAAGCTAAAGGATTTCGTGAGGATGAACACGATACCTTATGGTTTGAGGACCGCTTTTATGTGCCCAATGACCCAGAGATCAGGAAGTTAATTTTGCAAGAGGCCCATGATTCGCCGTACTCGATTCACCCAGGAAATACCAAGATGTATTTGGATTTGAAAGACACTTTTTGGTGGACCGGAATGAAGAAGGATATTGCAGAGTATGTAGCCGTTTGTGATGTATGTCAGAGAGTAAAGGCAGAGCATCAGAAGCCAGCAGGATTGCTACAGCCATTGCCGATACCCGAATGGAAGTGGGATAAGCTAGGCATGGATTTTATCAGGGGATTACCCAGGACCCGCTCAGGCTATGACTTGATATGGGTTGTAGTCGATCGCTTGACGAAGGTAGCTCATTTCATCCCAGTAAAGACCACTTACACCAGTGCTAAGTTGGCAAAGATATACATGACCAGGATCGTATGTCTGCATGGAGTTCCGAGGAGCATTGTATCAGATAGAGGAACCCAGTTTACCTCAAAGTTCTGGAATCAGTTGCATGAAACTTTGGGTACCAGGCTAGAGTTCAGTACAACTTTTCATCCGCAGGCCGATGGACAGACCGAGAGAGTCAATCAGATTTTGGAGGATATACTGAGAGCTTGTGCGCTAGATTATGGATCTAGTTGGGATGACAACTTGCCATATGCGGAGTTCTCTTACAACTATAGTTATCAATCCAGTTTGAAGATGGCCCCTTTTGAAGCCTTGTATGGAAGATGGTGCAGAACACCATTGTTGTGGGATGAAGTTGGAGACCGCCAGTTGTTTGGACCAGATGTGATTAAGGAGTCTGAACAGAAAGTGAAGTTGATTCGCGATAGGCTCAAGGTAGCCCAGTCCAGGCAGAAGAGCTATGCAGATTCTAAACACAAGGAGACGATTTACGAAGTCGGATATAGAGTTTATCTTCGTGTATCCCCACTTCGAGGAGTTAAGTGCTTTGGAGTTAAGGGAAAATTAGCGCCACGTTTTGTGGGACTATACAAAGTTTTGGAGCATATGGGAGAAGTTGCTTACAAGTTGGAGTTGCCCGAAGGATTGTCAGGAGTTCACGATGTGTTCCACGTTTCTCAGTTGAAAAAGTGCCACGCAGAGATGGCTGATATAGCGCTAAGAGATACAGTGCCGCTGGAAGCGATTCAGTTGGATAGTGATTTGACCTACGAGGAGAAACCAGTCAAGATTCTCGAATATGCTAGCCGAGTCACCCGCAACAAGGTTATCAGGTTTTGCAAAGTTCAGTGGAGCCACCACACCGAGGATGAAGCCACCTGGGAGCGAGAGGAAGATCTGCTGAAGGACCACCCTCACCTATTTTCTAGCCAACCCGAATCTCGAGGGCGAGATTCATCTGAAGGGGGGTAGGTTTGCAACATCCCAAATTTTCAATTTGGAATGTTATATATAGATCATCATTGCATATCATATTTTATTTTCATTTTGGCTTGATCCTAGAAATCCTACGCAACTCAAGGACCCATGGAGAGAGTTGGGGATTTCGTTATTTTCATATTTGGGGTTTTCTCAAATTTTGAAAACAGGATCATTTGATTTAATTATTTTATCTTCAATAATTCCAATTATAAAAATAAGTGAGAGGGAATAAAATGACTTTACCAAATTAAAGGAATATTGAGGATTTAACAAAAAATCAAATAAGATTTTATTTTTGGAGTTTTTCGCTGTTTTATTTGAATTTAGGAAAAATGTGCGTTTTCCAAAATTGCATTTAGGCCCCAAATAAATGTTCACCTTGTCCGGCTTGATTTTAGAAGTCAGGGAAAATTTATTTTGGGATTTTTGGAGTCTTTTTAGTACTTCTTTTATTTGTTTTTCTGCGCGAAACAATTAAAAAAAACGAACCGACCTAGCCGGGCCGTACCTGACCCGGACTCTAGCCCGGCCGACCTTTATAAGCCGGGGGAGCCCAGCCCCGAGCCACCCAGCCCCGCCCTAAGCCTA
>NC_057806.1:444465268-444622024 GCF_018294505.1 Triticum aestivum | reverse complement strand
CCCCGCCGGAGTTCGCCGCCGCAGCCGCCCCGCTGGAGTTCGCCGCCGCCGCTGCCGGTCTTCACCGGTCAACCGCCCGGTTTTTTTTATAAAAACCACGGTCGTTTTCTTTATTTAGATCAGTTTATTTTTTCCCGGATTAGTTTATTTAGTGGACGTTCGTCCGCACGTTTGTTTTAACGAACGGTTTTCGTCGTTTAGCCGCAGACAGCAAACGTTCGTTCGTTAGCCTGTTCGTTGTTTTTTTCTTTTTCTCGGATTTTTCACGATTATTTCTGATCGTGATTTCTGATCCGATTTTCGTTTTAGTTTAACTTTTCGCTCGTTTATCGGAATCAGGCGATTCAAGCGCCTAGAGTTTCGTCTCGAAACCCTCTTTCCGTTTGACCAACTCAAACAAGTTTTTGCTTCTGTAAAATTTGACTTAGATCAAGACTTAGATCAAGATTAGTAAATGTGACTTTAATTAATTTTGTTGGGTTTTAATGATGATGTTTAATTGGGATTGAGAGGGTGTCTACGCTCTCAATGTTTAACAACTACCATGATAGTTAAATAAGATTTATTCCTTTGAAGTAGGGAAAAATTGGCTTTACGCAAAACTGTAACCATAGAGCTTTCTACCAGCCATATATGCATGTAGTATAGCCTATTTCTATTCATTACTCTCTATGTGTTACATTGCCAGCATATTCCATGTGCTGACCCGTTTTCGGGCTGCAACGTTCATGTTGCAGACTTTTCAGACGATGAGTAAGGTGCCTTTAGGTCGTGGTTCTATACTCAGTGATGCCGTTGGAGTTGATGGACTCACTTATCTTCCAAGCCTTCCGCTGTTATCGTTATTAGATGGCCTTAAGCCATATTATTTGTAATAAGTTCTCTTTTGAGACACTCGTTGTAATAAGTGTGTGATTGCTACTCTGTTATAAATCCTTCAAGTACTGTGTGTCTCAGCATTACTGATCCAGGGATGACACTGAAGCACAGAGATCAGACTGTTTGAGGTCTGGTCGCTATAATCTTTCACATAATGAGCATCGAGGGTTTTAGGAGGTTCCCCATCTCCATGAGTAGAAAGTAAACCTAATTTTTTGGTATTTCGTGTTCCATATCCATAACTAAAGATAGAGAACAACTTAGAACAGCAAATAAAAATTACTTAGTGATAAAGCAAACAAGCTCACACGAGAATATTCACCCCATGCTATGACTCCCCGGCAACGGCGCCAGAAAAAGGTCTTGATAACCCACAAGTATAGGGGATCAATTGTAGCCTCTTTCAATAAGTAAGAGTGTCGAACCCAATGAGGAGCTAAAGGTAGAAAAAATATTCCCTCAAGTTCTATCGACCACCGATACAACTCTACGCACACTTAACGTTCACTTTACCTAGAACAAGTATGAAACTAGAAGTACTTTGCAGCTATTTTTGGATAGGTTTGTAAGATAATAAAGAGCGTGTAAATAAAAAGTAGGGGCTGTTTAGATAAAGAAATAACTAAGTTAGTTTTAGTAGAGAGCTTGTTGTCACGAGAAAGTTATTTGTCCCTAGGCAATCGATAACTAGACCGGTAATCATTATTGCAATATGAGGGAGAGGCATAACTAACATACTTTCTCTACTTGGATCATATGCACTAATGATTGGAACTCTAGCAAGCATCCGCAACTACTAAAGATCATTAAGGTAAAACCCAACCATAGCATTAAAGTATCAAGTCCTCTTTATCCCATACGCAAACAACCTACTTACTCGGGTCTGTGCTTTTGTCACTCACGCCACCCACCATAAGCAAATCATGAACATATTGCAAACCCTACAACGGGAATCCCTCACGCTTGCGCGACACAGAGAGCACCATAGGACATCACCAATAATAAAACATGCAAATCAAACCAATCACGATCATCAAATAACACATAGGACAATACGGATCTACTCAAACATCATAGGATAGCCATACATCATTGGGAAATAATATATAGCGTTGAGCACCATGTTTAAGTAGAGATTACAGCGGGTAAAAGAGGGATTACACCGCTGCATAGAGGGGGGGGGGGAAGAGTTGGTGATGATGGCGGTGAAGTTGTTGGTGAAGATTGCGGTGATGATGATGGCCCCCTGTGGCACTCCGGCGCCATCGGAAGCGAGGGAGAGAGAGCCCCCCTTCTTCTTCTTCTTCTTCCTTAACCTTCCCCCTAGATGACAGAAGGGTTTCCCCTCTGGTCCATGGCCTCCATGGCATGTGAAGGGCGAGAGTCCCTCCGAGATTGGATCCGTCTCTCTGTCTCTCTCTCTGTTTCTGCGTTCCCCCTGGCTGCCCTTTCACCATTTCGTATATATATGGAGATCCGTAACTCCGATTTAACTAAAACCTTCGCCAAGATTTTTTTCTTCTGAAAATTAGCTTTCTTGCAGCAAAAGAATAGCAGCAACTGCCTTACGAGGGGCCCATGAGGGTCAGGGGCGCCCCCCTGCCTTGTGGGCCCCTCGAGCATCGTCTCGCGTTGATTTCACTTCCCAAAATTCACATATATTCCAAAAAACTCTCCCTCCGTTTTAATTCCGTCTGGACTCTGTTTGATATGGATTTTCTGTGAAACAAAAAACATGCAACAAACATGAACTGGCACTGGGCACTGGATCAATATGTTAGTCCCAAAAATAGTATAAAAAGTTGCCAAAAGTATATGAAAGTTGTAGAATATTGGCATGGAGTAATAAAAAATTATAGATACGATGGAGACGTATCGGTGGGTTACCTGACTGGATCCGAGCAGAACATGGATGTGGTTGAAGTTGTGGTTGCGGCGGCGGCGGTTTGAGATGCTGGTTGGGGGAGGCGCGAGGGGGGGATACTGAGGGTGGGGATGTGGTTGGAGGAATAAATTCTGAAATCGCGCGCCTAATGAAAATTTCGCTGTGAAACTTGAAACTTGGGTGGGGGAAACACACAACGCAGATGAAGCGCGTAAAATACTCGTGTGCGAGAAAAAAGAAAGTTGTGTAAGTGCATCTAGAGCCACCCCTAGTTGGTTTTGGAGTATTGACGACAAACCTAGTTAAGGGACTAATGTGTTTGTGAGAATTGCAGGATAACACAGGTAGAAGTCCCTCATTGATTCGGTTTTCCTACCAGAGATGACCCCTAAAAATGTATGAAGACATTGAAGTCAAAGGTGGTATGTGAAGACATTCACATTGAAGACTATGACAAGAGAATACATCGCGTGAAGACTATGGAGCGCGAAGACTTAGCAGTTTCGTCGTTCTGTGTTTTTCTTTGTTGAGTCATAGGAACCACTGTACTGTTAAGTGGGGTCCAAGAGAACCAGTCAGAATGACTGAAGTGATGCTTAACCAAAATCCTATGTCTTTGAGTGAAGACTATGAGAGCAAATCTTGTCCAGAGTTGGATAAGTCAGCTTTGCTTGTAGCCCAAGTAAAGTTGCCGTGTGTGTTTGAAATCTGACCATTGGAACATGTGTCAGTTCCTTAGTGACCCAGGGTCATTTCGGACAAATCAGGTCGGGTTGCCTAGTGGCTATAAATAGCCCACCCCCTACAACCATAAACGGTCGGCTGCTCAGAGTTAGAGTACGGCTTTTGTCGTTTGAGAGCAACCCACCTCGAAACCTTTGAGAGAGAATTCCTTGCGAGGAAAAATCCCTAAACACCCAAAGCCAAAGAGTGTTAGGCATCACTTAAGTCTTCCTGTCTGTGTGATCTGAAGACTTATTACACTTGAGGACTGTGAATCCTCCAGCCGGTTAGGCGTCGCGCTCTGAGCATCCAAGAGTCATTGTGGATCACCGGTGAAGAAGTCTGTGAAGGTTTGGAAGTCTACCTTGAAGACTTACCAGAGTGATTGGGCGAGGTCTATGTGACCTTAGCTCAAGGGGAATACGGTGAGGACTAAGTGTCCTGAGCTGCGGTTCAGGACTAGGTGTCCGGGACTGTGTGTCCTCAGGTATAAATACCTATCCGCCCTAACCAGACGTACAACTGTCACCACAGTTGGAACTGGTCTACCAAACCTTTGTCTTCATCCCGCACACTGGTTCTATCCTTCCCATCTCTTTATTTACAGTTGGCTCTTGTGAAGTCAGTGCCTATTTGCATTATCCATTTGTCTTCACTGTGTACCTGATCTTTACTGCCTAGCTACTATTAGTCATTGTGCTTTCACTTTATCGAATACTTGACTATGGTCTTCTTAGTGTAGTCTACCTTCCGCTGCATGGTAATAGGTTCATTTCTATCATTTGTCTTCAAAACTGACTTTCATAAAAATCGCCTATTCACCCCCCTCTAGTCGATATAACGCATTTTCAATTGGTATCAGAGCGAGGTACTCCCTTGTTCTATGTGATTTTGGTTTAACCGCCTGGAGTTTTAGTTATGTCGACCATAGGAATGAAGACTGTGTCATGCCCCATCTTTGACGGTCACGAGTATCCCAAGTGGAAGGCCATGATGAAGAAGCGCCTCATGGCGACAAACAGCGAGCTGTGGACCGTCACTGAGATTGGCCTGACCGATCTGTGCAAGATGGCGGAAGCTGATGACATTCGCAAGTACACTCTTCTCAACCTCACGGCGAAGGACGTCATCTGCTCCTGTCTATCTCAAAATCAGTTTAGGAATATCTTGCATCTCGATCATGCGAAGCTTATCTGGGACCGTCTCTCTGAGGTCTATGAAGGTCATCGAACTCGTCATGATCCTTGGTTTGAGGACTTTAAGGAATCTCTCAAAGCGATGACATTCGAACCAGAATCATCATCTTCTGCATCATGCCTTACGGCAAAAGATGCTAAGGTAATTGAATGATGTCTATCTGAATCCAGTGATGATGAATCTGGTGATGAATTTGGACCCAGCTATGCAAAACTTGCTTCCCTTGCCACTAAACAACAGAAAGCTATGGAACATATTCAAAAACTGTTAGACAAAAGCGATGACCTGTTGGACGCTGAAATGACTCGATCTTAGTCCTTAATTGAAGACATAAAAAATCTTCATGTTAAGTATGAGGAACTTGAAAGTCGTCATGAAACGCTCTCAACAACTCATGAAAATCTTTCCTATGATTATCTTCAAAGGAAGCAAGATCTTGAGAAATTAAGAGCGGCTCATGAAGATCTTCAAAAGGAAAACGAGTCACTTCGCGCCGAACAGATCAGTTCAGCTCAGGAAGGATTTGAACCACCATATCTTAAATGCATTGAGCGTGATAATGCTACTTCTGTTGTTGAATGTTCTACTGCTGCAACTATTGCAATATCTTCAACTGTTGATGTGGTAACTAACCCCTTTGCTCAGGGTACCACTGCTATTGCTGATGAGAATGCTAGGTTGAAGACACTGCTTGAAACAGGGATGTACAAAAGTCTCAAAGGGCATCAGACACTATGTGATGTCCTCAAAAGGCAGATCCTAAACCGAAACCCTAGGAAAGAGGGTGTTGGGTTCGAAAGGAAAATGAATGCTGATGGCTCTTACTGGAAACCTGAGCAGTACCCCAAAACCACATGGGTTGCTGCAAAGGAACCTTCAGCGGATCCATCCACCCTATCCGGCTTCACTTGTGCTAACCCCATTCTTATTGATGAATCCTTTGATGCAAACTATAAACTGTTTAAGAATCAGGATGGTGAAGTGTTTGCCAGGTATATTGGTACTAACTGCAGGAATGGACCACCTATGAAGAAGATCTGGGTGCAGAAAAGGTGTTTAGAGAATCTTCCTGTGAATGTCATCATGACACCATAGGTGAAGAAGACAAACCCCAGACCACAGGCTTCATATGGTCCAAAGGCTTCATACAGACAGAGGACTCACCTGAGTCACACTAACGCAAATGTTTTGCAGGGAAGCCATACTCAGGCCTATGAATATGAGCGCGGTTCATCAAACCGCCATGTTCATAAGACCAAGAACTATTCTGCTTATTCTTATGAGTACTATTGTCCACCTGCAAGACTTTTTGCTAGGGCTCCAAAGCCAAAGTTCTCAGATGCTGCACTTAGACTCATTGCTTCGAAGCCACCCTTGAAGATGTGGGTGGCTAAGAAAGCTTAACTCTCTTTTGCAGGGAAAGGTCTCCAGCCGAAAACCAAAATCGTCTGACGCTATTGCTGGGGACCTTAAACATCTTGTAGGGCGCAAGATCAAATGCCCAAATGGTCTTATTATGTACTTTGTTCCTGAATCAATTGCTACTTGCCCTATCAGTCCTAATCTCGATCTAAGCTTTAATAATCCACTGGTTCGTCAACTGTTTTTGCTTCACAATTTTCTTCGTGAAGCCTATCCCCCTAACTGCACTATAGGGTACGACACCAGCTGCTTCAGAATGGATTATTGATAGTGGGTGTACAAATCACATGACTGGCAAGCAAAGCCTTCTCATGGACTCAACTTTATGTCCATCTAACAAAAGTCACATCACATTTGCTGACACTGGTAAAAGCAAGGTATTGGGTCTAGGTAGAGTTGCAATCTCAAAGGATCAACACATGGATAAAGTCATGCTTGTTGAATCCCTTGGTTTCAACTTAATGTCTGTCTCAATGCTTTGCAATTTAAACATGATTGTGATGTTTGAAAAATATCGTTGCCTTGTACTAATGGAATCTGACAAGTCTCTAGTGTTTGAAGGGTATCGGAAAGATGATTTGTATGTGGTAGATTTCTCAGCAGGACCACAACTTACAGTATGTCTTCTAGCAAAAGCTTCTGAATGCCGACTCTGGCATCGAAGGCTAGGGCATGCTGGCATGAGGAACCTCCACACCCTTGCAAGGAAGAAGCATGTCATAGGCATCGAGGGCGTCAAGTTCAAGAAGGATCACTTATGCGGTGCCTGTGAAGCAGTAAAGATGACGAGGGCCAAGCATCCCTCGAAGACAATCATGACAACGACTCAACCCTTCGAACTGCTCCACATGGATCTTTTCGGTCCCACTCATTACTCAACTCTTACTACTACTGCTTGTCTCTATGGCTTTGTCATTGTTGATGATTATTCAAGATATACTTGGGTGCATATAATCCTCTACAAGACTGAAGTGCAGGATGTCTTCAGACGCTTCGCCAGTCGAGCAATGAACAACTATGGCGCCAAGATAAAGCACATCAGAAGTGACAATGGCACTGAATTCAAGAACACTGGCCTAGATACATATCTTGATACCTTAGGCATCACACATGAATTTTCAGCTCCGTACACGCCACAACAGAATGGCATCGTCGAACGCAAGAACAGAACACTTATTGAGATGGCCGGACGATGCTTGATGAATACAAGACTCCAAGAAAATTCTGGCCGGAAGCCATTGATACTGCATGCCATATCATCAACCGTGTTTATCTTCACAAGCTTCTGAACAAGACATCCTATGAGCTCCTTACTGGCAAGAAGCCAGATGTTAGTTACTTCAGAGTATTTGGCGCCAGGTGCTGGATCAAGGATCCACATCACACTTCAAAATTTGCACCAAAAGCACATGAGGGTTTTATGCTTGGATATGGAAACGATTCGCACTCCTATAGAGTCTTCAACCTTTTTCACTATAAAGTGGTTGAAACAGTGGATGTGCGGTTTGATGAGACGAACGACTCACAAAGAGAGCACCTGCCAAATGTGCTAGATGAAGTTCCATCCAGTGAATCAATCAAACTTATGGGAACTGGAGAAATCATACCGTCTGAAGCTCAACCTGAAGAGGAACTTATCATCTCCGCACCTGATCAACCTGAAGACAATGCTCAGCCTAAAGACAATCCCTCTAACGATGACAATGATCAGCAAGAGCAAAATCTTCGTCCTGTACATCCTCGTGTTGCAAATGAAGTACAAATTGAGAGAATAATTGATAGCATCAATGCACCAGGTCCACTCACTCGTTCAAGGGCAACACAACTAGCAAATTTCTATGGGCACTTCGCATTCGTCTCAATATCTGAACCCAAGAAAGTCGAAGAAGCCTTCATGGAACCTGAATGGATTCAAGCTATGCAAGAAGAGCTTCAACAGTTTGATCTGAATAATGTATGGGAACTAGTTAAGCGTCCTGATCCTCGCAAGCACAATATAATAGGCACCAAATGGATATATCGCAACAAGCAAGATGAGCATGGTCAAGTTGTTAGAAACAAAGCTCTCTCGTTGCTCAAGGGTACACTCAAGTTGAAGGGATTGACTTCGATGAAACATTTGCTCCTGTGGCTAGACTTGAAGCCATACGCATACTGCTGGCCTATGCGAATCATCATAACATACTTCTATATCAAATGGATGTGAAGAGCGCTTTTCTCAATGGCAAGATTGAAGAAGAAGTGTATGTTGCACAACCGCCTGGCTTTGAAGATCCAAAACATCTTGACATGGTGTACAAGCTCAACAAGGCACTGTATGGCCTCAAACAAGCCCCTCAGGCTTGGTATGACACACTCAAAGACTTCCTGAAGAGCAAAGACTTCAAATCTGGTTCCCTCGACCCCACTCTCTTCACGAAGACATATGATGGTGAACTGTTTATGTGCTAAATATATGTGGATGACATTATCTTCAGCTACACCAATCAGAAATACAGTGAAGAGTTTGGATATATGATGCAAGAGCAATATCAGATGTCCATGATGGGTGAGCTGAAGTTCTTCCTTGGTCTTCAAATACGTCAGCAACACAATGGCATCTTCATATCTCAAGAGAAGTACCTCAAAGATTGCCTGAAGAAATTTGGTATGCAAGACTGCAAAGGCTTCATGACGCCAATGCCAGCCAAACATCACCTGGGTCCCGATGACAATGGTAAAGAGTTTGATCAAAAGGTATACCGCTCCATGATTGGTTCTTTACTTTATCTATGTGCATCTAGGCCAGATATTATGCTTAGTGTTTGCATGTGTGCTCGATTCCAAGCGGCACCAAAGGAATCGCATCACTTAGCTGTGAAGCGAATTCTTCGATATTTGGCTTACACCCCAACACTAGGATTATGGTATCCAAAGGGCTTAGAGTTTGATCTGGTTGGATTCTCGGATGCTGATTATGCTGGTGACAAGGTGGATCGCAAGTCTACATCAGGCACATGTCATTTTCTGGGACGATCACTTGTATGTTGGTCTTCAAAGAAGGAGAACTGTGTATCTCTCTCCACTGCTGAATCTGAATACATTCCTACTGGATCTTGCTGCGCTCAGCTTCTGTGGATGAAGCAAACACTCAAAGACTATGGCATTCATCTGAAGCAAGTGTCACTCTACTGCGACAACGAAAGCGCCATCAAGATTGCCAACAACCCAGTTCAGCACTCAAAGACAAAGCACATTGAAATTTGTCATCACTTTCTCAAAGATCATGTTGTGAAGGAAGATATTGATATCATACACGTCAACACTGAAGAGCAATTGACAGATATCTTCACCAAGCCCTTGGATGAGAAGAGATTTTGCAAGTTACGGTGTGAGCTAAATATCTTGGAATCCTCAAATGTCCTGTGATCAGGCACACATCCTAACACTTATGCATATTGATGACTTAGATGTGCAACACACGAAGTAAAGTATATCTTCAATCAATGAAGACATACATTCTAAGTGTGAATACATTAATGTGGAATTTGACTTCGGAGCGCCACGATAATTGTGTGCCGTGTCTGGGTCTAATACTTCCTATACGGTGGGTAACGCCACCACCAAATTCTTCTGTTTGAAGTGTTTCACCCATGCGTTGCATTTGCTATGTCTTCACATTTGGTTTGGCTTCAATCTCAACCTGTCTTCATGATTATCTTCACTATGTTGATTATATATATGTATATATATACTAGTGTTCTGTCCTCTACAGCATTCACTTATAGCTATGTCTTCTTGTTGAATCTTTTGAACTAAGTGAATGTGATCAGACCCTAACCTCTCTATGCTTTCTATCTCAAACTCTATCTCTCCAAATCATATGCATTCTCTTGAAACTGTTGAATGTCTTCTCTGCGTCCTTGTCAGCAGAAGATACAGAGATAAACATTAAGTCCGCTTTCAATGCTAATTCCTTCACCTGAAACCCAGAGAAGTGGGAACGACCACCCGACAATCCAGGCATGCGTGGGAACGTGGAACAACCTCCGATATGTTGCATGATGGCCACGTGTCCCTCAGATGTGAATTGCCAGGGGCACCTGTGTAATAACACTGTGCCGTCCCTGTCCCTATAAATACACGTCTCACCACAGTCATTATCCTTTCTTCCACTCTCGCACAAACCCTAGCGCCACCGCTAGCCCTCGACGACGCCGGCGATGAAGCTCTTAGCTGCCGCGACCTCTCCGACGCCGTCTTCACGCCGGCCGCGGACATCGTCTTCTCTGCCGTCGCCAAGTTAGGGCATGGACGATCGAACTGCTCGGCCTCCTCTTCCACTCCGTCTAGCAGTTCTTCGTGTGGTAAATAAAACTTCCTTTTGACGACCCCTTTGATCCTATAGATTCATCACTTTCTACCGCAAGCAGTTTCTGTTCACACAAGTTGGATCTATTTCATACTGCATCTCATAATATGCCTAGTATGTTCACTTATGCTTCACAAAGTAGTTAGATTCCTCACTTGTACTGATCCGTGGATTCGTACAAATCTGGAACCAACTCCTTATCTATGAGTGAATGTCTTCGCACGATGAGGTCAATGTCTTCTAAACTGATTTATCTTCAAAATCTTCTGAGAATGCATATGACCTCTTCCCCTTCCCTCGCACCTTAATGCTGTCACAGGTACATGTCCGTGGGAGAATCCCTTGGTTCTCATAGTCTGCATTCATTTGCAGAATTCTTACAGTATCATATAAATTCTCCCAAAGCCAGTTCCTGTTTGTCCAGCAAGTGAAAGCCTTTGAAACCTTTGAACGTGTTGAAGCCATTCAGTTTGAAGTTCATGGCTGCAGAGAAATCAGTAAGGAAGGGTGGCAGACAACATCGTGGGGGAACGTCAAGAGATTTGCCTGATGACCTCCCAGAGCTTTACAAGACAGATCCTAAAGAGGATTACAATCAGTGCAAGATCCGAATCCAATGGATTCGAAGATATTGGGCAGAACAATGGTTCAAGTACCGGTTTGTGACCCAGGAATATGCTGAGAAAAATGCCATCAAGCAACCTTGGGAGACATCCTATACAGAAATCTTCAACCCAGGTCCAGAGATGAAGCCATTGAACAAGGCTTCTATCCCTGCATGGTCCGTGGACCACAACCTGCGGATGCTCACCCATCGTCATTGCTATGGTGTCGTGACGACAATCTGTTCAAACGCAACTTCCAATTTGCCAAGAATTCGTCTAAGCAAAACAAGAAGTCATTGGGACTAGACTTCAACCCTGGCCCTTCTGCTCCCCGTGCCGATGGCACCCGCGAAGCTGAACCCAATCTTGTTGGGCCCTTCTACAACCTGGAAGGTCTCATCACTCATATCATGGTTCAAGGGACAGCCGTGGATGAGCCTGCAGATGACACTGAATCTGATGAAGCGCCTGCACCACCGAAGCCACAGAAACTGAAGAAGCCTAAAGCTTCAATGCCTGCCTCAGCACCAAAAATCTCACGGGCGAAGCCACTGGCTACTGCACCTCCTGAAGACAGTGTGCAGTCTGAAGATTTGTCATGCATCTCCAAGCCCTCGAGAGTCAAGATGCCTTTGCAACACACCAGCCAAGAACTGACTGCTGCTTCTATTCCGCGCAACGACGCCATTGATCTGTCCAGCGATGAAGATCTTGCAGATGATGCTCTTGAGCAACTAATCAAGAGCAAAGAAGAAGCAGAAATCTTCAATGATTTGCCTCTCTTTGACGTGGCAATCATCCACAACTTCATTGATGAGTGGTTTGTCACGCCCAATCTCATCTTTGAAGATCTGCAACTTCCAATTGGCCTCAGTGTCGCCTTTCATGGCGCCATTGCTTCAGAGCTAGCTCTAGCTCAGCGCATCATTGAACTGAAGCAAAAGATCAACTTTGAGAAAGCTTAGTTCAAGAAGCACATGGCCAAGCTTAGCGTGCAAGAGGTCAAAAATTTCAAGATCATGATGCACGAGCTCAAAGAAGCCTTTCTCAAGAAGCGTGAAGAAGCTCAAGGTTCTCATGAGCGCATGAAGAGCCTGGCTGACAAGTGTGTGCAAGCCTACAATGAGGATGAGAAGCGCAAGACCCTTGGTCGTCCTGGCATCGATCCCAGGATGGCTGCAAAGAAGAAGAAGAAGAAGGCAGCTGTGGCCGAACCCGAAGCACCAAGGCAAGAAGCACATCCCATTGTCTTCCCAGCCAGCATGACTGGCTCGAAGCCAAAGGTTAGGTCAACTGCTTCAGAACTGAAGAAGACAAGGACTGCTGAGGCTGAAGCGAGAAAGAGGAAACATCCTGAAGCCTCTGGTGCTTCTCCCTCCAAGAAGAAGCGCAAGACCAAGAAGGATCGGGCTGCTCCCACAGAGCCCTTATTTGTTGAACCTATCTCCATGGTTCGCCCTGCAGCTGAACATCAAGAGCGCCAACTGACTGTCCATGAGCCTGCTTCCACAGAGGCTCATGAAGCTGAAGACATTCCAGCAGCTGATCCCACCGCTGCTGAAGACATTGGTCACCATGACAATGTTGAAGATGATGTAGTGCTTCCTTAGATCGAGCACAACTTGGTATCACCGCCTGTGCTTACGCACAGCGAACTCATCAGCATTGGTCATCCTCTGACGCCAATTGCTCAGGATGCATCATGGGCTGATCACCCACAACAACAAGTCACACCACCCCGGCAAGAAGACAAAGAAGACTTTGAGGCCCAGCCAACTCCGTCTCCAGAGGCGTCGCCAGTGTTACGCAGGCTTCGCAAAGGACCAAGGTCTCAAGTCCCTCTTTCGAGCGTTCCAAAAGGAGAAGTGCCCCACCAGTCTGTTGCACGTCAAGTGTTTCCAGATGCCACTCCTACTGTGAATGTCTCCGAGTCTGAGGCTAAAGCTGCTGAAGACATTCCGGCTGCATCAGACGACGACACATGAGAAGAAGAACGTGTCCCTACTCCCCCATTACTGAAGAAACTGTTCTCGAGGAGTACATGTCTGTGCCCGACCCTCCAGCTCATCAAGTGGAGGTTGAGAATCTTGAGGCTGCCACCACCAACACAAATGAAGCCAATGACGTTGTCATGGCTGAAGCAAATGTGGAGCCTGCACCAACCAATGTGCCAGAAGTCAGTGAAGCCAATGATGCTACTGCTCCTGTTCCTGCGCCTGCTGCTGATCCTCAGTTTGACTATCATGTTGAGCACAGGCCTCAGGTACAAAAGCCAATGCCAAGGTTGCCCAGGTTTCCAGGTCCTGCATCAGCACCCGGATCCTTTAATGTCAATGGCTTCAAAGTAGACAACACCTTCTTAAATAGCGCCAAGAACCCCTACTCAAGGGAAAGAATATCTTCTGATTGGTTCTGGAGCTATCCGCAGCGAAGTTATTACTCATGCATTCTGTACAATCAATGTCGCATCTTCCCTCATATGCGTCTTGACACTGAAGCCATAACTGGTTTGCCCTGCTTGGAAGAAGCTCTGGATTGCTTCAAAGAGTCTAGATTGTTGCCTTTCGTCATCGACCAAGAACACTGGAACAAAGAGTTGCTGCTCCAATTCTATGCCACTCTTCACATTCATGGCTACAACAGAGATTCGAAGACTTGGGTCCTTGAGTGGATGACCGGCAATGTTCATCACGAAGCCAAAGCCTTTGATATCATTGAGCTCACTGGTCTACCCACTCCTGGAGATCTTTATAAACCTGGTTGTCAGCTTCACAGTGTAGCTATGGAGAGCATCTTTCAGAAGCCTGAACCAAACATGAGTCAGATGCTTAGCATGATGAAGCCTTTGCCTCCAGATGCTGCATATCCTAAGGAGTTCTTTGTTGAATACCTTGAGTATCTGCCACGCACTATCTATCACATTATCAGGCAAACTCTCTGGCCATCAAACGACATTCACCACATGCAAAGTTGGAAGGTGCAATGAAGACTTTGGTCTTTTATATTCTTCATGGCAAATGCTTCAATGCACAAGACTTCTTCATCCGCCAACTTGCTGCATTAGGATCTGATCTTTTTGGCTTGAAGTTTTACGCTCCATGGATAATGTGGCTGATCAAACTACACTCAGCTATCTCATATCAGCCCTCTGCACGCAATCATCAGATCTTTTTGCCGGACGTTTATATGTCCGTTGAAGCCATCTATCCAGAGCCTGCCAAGGAGCCTCTTAGTCTTTAGAATGCTGAGCATCAAAGCTTCTCTCAAAACATTGAAGGAGTTGAAGCAGTCACTCGTGTTTATCCTCTGGCTGGTACTACACGTGCACCTCATCGTGCCCTCACTGAAGCCACTGAAAGCACTATTGCCCAACGGCCCAAGAAGCGATCTCGTGTTCTCAATGACCGAGAGCTTCTGGTTGCCCTTCATCAGAAACAGGATAGGCATCATGACTGGCTGAAATGCCAAATGCAAAGCCTCTTGGTGGATGTCAACTGCATTCGCAATCTTGCCACCAAGAATGCCTTTGTTGCCCATGAAACCTGTCGGCGTACATGGAAAGGGCTGACACTTATGTGTTATGAGGATGATCTTCAAGAGGATGGCTTCTCTGAACGTTTCAAGTTTGACTCCACACCTCCAAGAAGGACTGTGCTGCAACGAACTCCGTCTCTTGAAGACTCTGAGTTCTCTTCCTCCGCGGCAACTATAAATGCCAGAGTGATCAGGACGAAGACGATGCCACTTCACCGCTCCCTACTTCTGCACGCATCGACACTGCCCCGAGTTCGCCGGACAACACCGACGACCTTGCTGCTTCACCTACTCCTCATGGGAACGAGTAGATGTTCTATGTCTTCAAACCTTTTTGGTCCTTACTAACAAAAAGGGGAGAAGCATATGAGTTTGATAGTCTTCAAGCGGGTCCATATGGGCGGTTGCTTTATGTTTTGCCTAGTGTTTACAACTCTCATTTTGATACATTTGGTTCTTTGAGTTGTAACACTTAAACTCGATGGTCGTCTGCTACTTATTTGCTATTCTGTGATGCGATGATAAATTCTGCATGTGCGACGATAAATTCCGCACTTAGATCATTTTGCAGACGTCCATTTTTCATTATGCATGTCATTATCTTCACATACTTTTCATGCATGATAAATTGTCATCATAAATTGAAGAGGATCTCCACAAGTACAACCTGCCATGTGCATTTGCATTCCAAAAGAAAATAACTTATATGCACATCTTCAGGGGGAGCCCTTGCAACTTATGAAGACAATTCCCTATCCTTTACAATTTCACCGTTGAAAACTTCAACTAGTTTGTCATCAATCAGCAAAAAGGGGGAGATTGTAAGTGCATCTAGTGCCACCCCTAGTTGGTTTTGGAGTATTGACGACAAACCTAGTTGAGGGACTAATGTGTTTGTGAGAATTGCAGGATAACACAGGCAGAAGTCCCTCATTGATTCGGTTTTCCTACCAGAGATGACCCCTAAAAATGTATGAAGACATTGAAGTCAAAGGTGGTATGTGAAGACATTCACATTGGAGACTATGACAAGAGAAGACATCGCGTGAAGACTATGGAGCACGAAGACTTAGCAGTTTCGTCGTTCTGTGTTTTTCTTTGTTGAGTCATAGGAACCACCGTACTGTTAAGTGGGGTCCAAGAGAACCAGTCAGAATGACTGAAGTGATGCTTAACCAAAATCCTATGTCTTCGAGTGAAGACTATGAGAGCAAATCTTATCCAGAGTTGGATAAGTCAGCTTTGCTTGTAGCCCAAGTAAAGTTGCCGTGTGTGTTTGAAATCTGACCGTTGGAACACGTGTCAGTTCCTTAGTGACCCAGGGTCATTTCGGACAAATCAGGTCGGGTTGCCTAGTGGCTATAAATAGCCCACCCCCTACAACCATAAACAGTCGACTGCTCAGAGTTAGAGTATGACTTTTGTCATTTGAGAGCAACCCACCTCGAAACCTTTGAGAGAGAATTCCTTGCAAGGAAAAAGCCCTAAACACCCAGAGCCAAAGAGTGTTAGGCATCACTTAAGTCTTCCTGTCTGTGTGATCTAAAGACTTATTACACTTGAGGACTGTGAATCCTCCAGCCGGTTAGGCGTCGCGTTCCGAGCATCCAAGAGTCATTGTGGATCGCCGGTGAACGAAGTCTGCGAAGGTTTGGAAGTCTACCTTGAAGACTTACCAGAGTGATTGGGCGAGGTCTGTGTGACCTTAGCTCAAGGGGAATACGATGAGGACTAAATGTCCTGGGCTGCGGTTCAGGACTAGGTGTCCGGGACTATGTGTCCTCAGGTTTAAATACCTATCCGCCCTAACCAGACGTACAACTGTCACAACAGTTGGAACTGGTCTACCAAACCTTTGTCTTCATCCCGCACACTGGTTCTATCCTTCCCATCTCTTTATTTACAGTTGGCTCTTGTGAAGTCAGTGCCTATTTGCATTATTCATTTGTCTTCACTGTGTACCTGATCTTTACTGCCTAGCTGCTATTAGTCATTGTGCTTTCACTTCATCGAATACTTGACTATGGTCTGCATAGTGTAGTCTACCTTCCGCTGCATGGTAATAGGTTCATTTCTATCATTTGTCTTCAAAACTTCCATGTTTTGAAGACTTTCATAAAAATCGCCTATTCACCTCCCTCTAGTCGATATAACGCATTTTGAAGTTGGCAGATCTGTAGGATCGAAAGTATGTCTAGAGGGGGGTGATTAGACTACTTGACCAATTAAAAATCTATCCTTTTCCCAATTTTAGTCTTTGGCAGATTTTAGCTATCTTAGCACAAGTCAAGCAATCTTAACACAATTCAAGCAAGCATGCAAAGAGTCTATGAGCAGCGGAAAGTAAAGCATGCAACTTGCAAGAATGTAAAGGGAAGGGTTTGGAGAATTCAAATGCAATTGGAGACACAGATGTTTTTGTCATGGTTCTGATAGGTGGTGCTATCGTACATCCACGTTGATGGAGACTTCAACCCACGGAGGGTAACGGTTGCGCGAGTCCACGGAGGGCTCCACCCACGAAGGGTCCACGAAGAAGCAACCTTGTCTATCCCATCATGGCCATCGCCCACGAAGGACTTGCCTCACTAGCGGTAGATCTTCACGAAGTAGGTGATCTCCTTGCCCTTACAAACTCCTTGGTTAAACTCCACAATATTTGTCGGAGGCTCCCAAGTGACACCTAGCCAATCTAGGAGACACCACTCTCCAAGAAGTAACAAATGGTGTGTTGATGATGAACTCCTTGCTCTTGTGCTTCAAATGATAGTCTCCCCAACACTCAACTCTCTCTCACAGGATATGGATTTGGTGGAAAGAAGATTTGAGTGGAAAGCAACTTGGGGAAGGCTAGAGATCAAGATTCATATGGTAGGAATGGAATATCTTGGCCTCAACACATGAGTAGGTGGTTCTCTCTCAGAAAATGTGTATTGGAAGTGTAGGTCTGTTCTGATGGCTCTCTCCACGAATGAAGAGTGGGTGGAGGGATATATATAGCCTCCACACAAAAACTAACCATTACACACAATTTACTAATCTCGATGAGACCGAAGTGAGAAACTTGGTCAGACCGATTTAGCAAACCTAGTGATCGTTAGGGTTTTCGGTGGGACTAAGATGCAACTCGATAGGACTGATATGGTTAGGGTTAGGGCATAACGTAATCTCGATGTGACCGATTACACAAACTCGGTGGGACCGATTTTGGTAATAAGCTAACCAGAGAGTTGGTCAGGTAAACTCGGTGGGACCGATCGCTCATTTCGGTGGGACCGAAATGTTACAAAAGAGAGACAGAGAGTTTACATTGCAATCTCAGTGGGACCGATCGCTCATCTCGGTAGGACCAAAACATTACGAAGGGAAACAGAGAGATTACAACCCCATGTCGGTGTGACCGAGATCCCTATCGGTGAGACTGATTTGCCTAGGGTTTGTGGCAGTGGCTATGACATCTGAACTCGGTGGCGCCGGATAGAAAGAATCGGTGGGGCCGAGTTTGACTTTTGGTTTAGGTCATATGTGGATGTGGGAAGGTAGTTGAGGGTTTTGGAGCATATCATTAAGCACTATGAAGCAAGCAAGCCATTAAGCAACACCTCATCCCTCCTTGATAGTATTGGCTTTTCCTATAGACTCAATGTGATCTTGGATCACTAAAATGTAAAATGTAGAGTCTTGAGCTTTGATCTTGAGCCAATCTTTTTGTCCTTAATATTTTGAGGGGTCCACTTTCCTGATCCATGCCATGCCATTCATTGAGCTTTTCGTAAAATATTAATCTTGGAATAGCATTAGCTCAATGAGCTATATGTTGTTAGGAATTACCAAAACCACCTAGGGATAGTTGCACTTCCAATCTCCCCCTTTTTGGTAATTGATGGCAACATATAGATCAAAGCTTCGACAAATGATAATAAGAGTGAAAAACATAGTCGCTTTGAGAAATATGTGAAAAGCAATAGCTCCCCCTAAATTTGTGCATAGTTTATGATTTGCTTTGGACTGCAAATGCATAGAGAGTTAGGCTCATGGGTTACTCTTCCATGTCACATACATCTTGGTGGAGCACTTAAAATGATAATAATTAAATACATGCACTCATCACCAAGCAAAGTGAATGATCATATAGGGATAAAATGATAATGTCATCCAACAAGCATTAATGTAGCATATGATCAAACACACATGATCATCCAAGTATCACGCAGACAGAAAGTATCTCAAACAAGCAAATAAAGTTCAACCACCAAAGCAAGAGAGAATAGAAAGCAATGCTCTCTCTCGAAGCCTATGATCTATACATTTTTCTCCCCCTTTGGCAACAAATTACCAAAAAGTTCCTAGAAATGCATAGCACTAATCGTCTCTCAGGCTTGGTCTTCAGGTGGTGGTGTCCGGATAACTCAAAGAACGAAGGCTTCAGTCGAAGTAGATGGAGCTGATGGAGTAGGTGCTGGAGCTGGTGGCACTGAAGCTGTAGCTGGTGCAGATGAAGTGGCTCTGGTGTCTGGAACTGGCACTGCAGCTGACCTCTGAGCTCTAGGCACTCTGGCAAATGCATCAGTGGTTGTCTTTCCCTTCCTCTCCTGCATATCATCCTGAAGTTGCTCCATAACAGACTGGATCTCAGTTACCTTCACATCCATGTCATAGAACTTCTGCTCGACGATCCTTTCCAGCTCTCCTGGTTTTGAGTTAGGGTGGCTAGCCCTTTCTCAATCCTTAGAGTGGATGCAATCAGGTAGCCAAGCTGATCTTGCTTGCTCTTCAAAAGATACTGAGATGCCTCTTCCATGGTTGGCATCCTTGCAGCTTTCTTAGCCATTGGCTTCTCCTTCTTGGCTTGTGCGTGCACAAAAGATGGTTCATCTTCATCCATCACCACAGTGTTGTCCTCAAAGTCTGGGTAGATGGGCAGGTGCTCCTTGTCCAGCAGATATGTGACAGTGCCCATCTTGGAGTTTATCAGCTCCTGGATCTGTGGGGCATACCCACAACTCCTCTTCTGATCTGCAGCTGTCCTCTTGATAGTTTCAACTATAAGACTCATGACCTTGAACTTTTGTGGAACATCAAAAATGTGCAGCAAGTTGATGGAGTGACCTCTGATCATCTTGTGATCACCTGACTTTGGCAAGAGAGTGTGCCTGAGGATCCAGTTGATAGTTGGCAAGCCTGACAGAAGGTAATGTACATATCCAAACTTGTGTGTCTCAAGAGCAGCATCTGGGATCTCCTTGTATATGTGTGCCATGGTGTTGTGATCCTTCTTCTTCTTGGCATAGACATCCAAGTCATCTTCACTCTCTTCTGGAGCATTGATCAACTTCACCCATTCAGCAACCGTTGACTGGTACCTAGTGCCTTCAGACATCCAGACAATCCTTCCATCTGGGTAGAAGTGAGCTGTGGAGTAGAACTGCATGATGAGCTCATCATTCCACTTTGTGAGCTTTTGAGCCACAAACTCATCGAATCCACATGCCTTGAAGCTGTCATATACACCAGGGAAGTGATCCTCATTTTCCTTGATGTACTCCCAGTCGACCCATATCATGTCACACACTATGTGCTTCTTGTCGAGCAACACTGTCTCATAGAAATCCTGCTGTTCCTTTGTATGGAACCTGTAGTCCACAACAGTTCTCCTTCTGGTGGCATATGGATCTGACTCTCTCCATAGCCTTAGACCAGAGTCCTTCCTGACTTTCGTGTTCTCTGCAACTGGATGGCCATCATTGTGATATGGAATTTTTGGCTTCAACTTCCTCAAGACATGTGACTCATCATCTTCTTCCATTTCAGCTTCAGGCACTGGGGCCTTGTTCTTTTCCTCAGCAGGGATGTTCCTGGTGCTCCTCTTTGGTTTTGGCTTTGGAGCTGGAGCAGCAGCCTTAGGAGCAGTCTTAGGCTTAGATGGAACAGCCCCTGCCCTTATGGCATCACCCATAATCTTCTGAGCTTTGGATGCTGGTGCAACATCTTCTTCCTCTTCCTCTTCAGAATCTCTCATGATTGAGGATCTCCCAAGCACTCTAGCAGTGGTATTTTTGACCCTCTCTTTTCTCTTCTTCTCTGCCACAACCTGCTCTTTGGGTGCAGATCCCAAAGTCTCTTGAGTAGATGCTCTGGCCTTAGACATTAGAGCTCTCTTGGCAGGAACCTTTTGCTTCATGCCTGGCTTGGTGGCAGCAGCTGTGCCATATTCCTTCTTCAGAACTTTCCTCTTTGAGGTGGTTTCTTCTTCCTCAGCCACATAGTCCTCATCCTCTGACTCTGAGGTTCTTTTCTTGCTGGCCCTGGTGGCAGCCTTTGGCAGATTGCTTGGTGTGCTCCTGCTGCCATCATCTGAGCTGCTAGAGGGACTAGTGCCCTCACTCATGTGAACCTGCTCCTCTGACTTGTTCTGACTGTCACTCTGATCAGACATAATGTAAACACTGACAGCAGACCCTGTGAATAGATATAGATGAGATAGAGTGGATGAGCATCACAAAATACAGAGGTTTTTGCAAAAGAATGAGTCAAAAACTTAGTTTTAGTTTTCCACAGAAAGCATTTCGGATCAACCGATTTGTGAACTCGATGATACTGAAGCAGCTGTTGGAACCTAAACTAGTGAACTCGGTTAGACCGAGTCACAGTTCGGTGGCACCGAGTCTGCTAGGGTTTCACAAAGTCCTGAACTCGGTCACACCGATTTGCAATTCTCGGTCAGACCGAGATTCACATGTGCAATGGCCTTAGCCGAATCGGTGGAACCGAGTTCTACAACCCGGTGGGTCCGAGATGGTTTCGGCGGAAACCTAACCCTAAATTCTCAATTCACGACTAAACTACGGAGTGTTTTCGATGGATAGAATGATCTCAATCGTGGCAAGATACATGGCGAACACAATGTGCTAGGAATCAGATAAGGACATCACAGTGATCGAGTTCATGCCCTAATTTGGCGATGAACTCGCTATGACGGCAACGGTGGGGATGATTCCCATTGACGGCTGCGGAGACCAGTGACAGGAGGCGGCTGGCGATGAGGAGGACGATCCGGAGACCTAGGGAGGCAGAGCAGGCTAAGCGCGGGCGAGGAGGTTCAGAAAGTTTTCCAAAATTTGATCCGTGGATATATATAGCCCGACCCTGTTGCTACGTCTTGAGCTTGCGTTGGTTTTCCCCGAAGAGGAAGGGATGATGCAGCAGAGTAGCGTAAGTATTTCCCTCAGTTTTTGAGAACCAATGTATCAATCTAGTAGGAGCCCACGCTCAAGTCCCTCATACATGCACAAAGCGATAGCTACTCGCAACCAACGCGATTAGGGGTTGTCAAGCCCTTCACGGTCACTTACGAGAGTGAGATCTGATAGATATAATATTTTTGGTATAAAGATGCAAAGTAAAAAATAAAGGCAAAGTAAAAACAAAGCAAGATTAAAGTGATGGAGATTGATATGATGAGAATAGACCCCGGGGCCATAGGTTTCACTAGTGGCTTCTCTCAAGAGCATAAGTATTCTATGGTGGGTGAACAAATTACTATTGAGCAATTGACAGAACTGAGCATAGTTATGAGAATATCTAGGCATGATCATGTATATAGGCATCACGTCCATGACAAGTAGATCGAAATGATTCTGCATCTACTACTATTACTCCACTCATCGACCGCTATCCAGCATGCATCTAGAGTATTAAGTTAAAAACAGAGTAACGCCTTAAGCAAGATGACATGATGTAGAGAGATAAATTCATGCAATATGAAATAAACCCCATCTTGTTATCCTTGATGGCAACGATACAATACGTGCCTTGCTGCCCCTTCTGTCACTGGGTAAGGACACCGCAAGATCGAACCCAAAGCTAATCACTTCTCCCATGGCAAGAACTACCAATCTAGTTGGCCAAACCAAACGGATAATTCGAAGAGACTTGCAAAGATAACCAATCATACATAAAATAATTCAAAGAAGATTCAAATATTATTCATAGATAGACTTGATCATAAACCCACAATTCATCAGTCTCAACAAACACACCGCAAAAAGAAGATTACATGAAAAAGATCTCCACAAGAGAGGGGGAGAACTTTGTATTGAGATTCAAAGAGAGAGAAGAAGCCATCTAGCTACTAACTATGGACCCGAAGGTCTGAGGTAAACTACTCACACTTCATCGGAGGGGCTAGGATGATGTAGAAGCCCTCCGTGATGACGGCCCTCTTCCGGCGGAGCTCCGGAACAGGCCCCAAGATGGGATCTCGTGGATACAGAAAGTTGCAGCAGTGGAATTAGGTTTTTGGCTCCTGTTCTGATCGTTTGGGGGTACGTGTGTATATATAGGAGGAAGAAGTACGCCAAAGGAGCAACGAGGGGCCCACGAGGCAGGGGGGCGCGCCCTAGGGGGGGCCCCCACCCTCGTGACCGCCTCTTTTGTTCCTTGGAGCAGGGTCCAAGTCTCCTGGATCACGTTCGGTGAGAAAATCACGTTCCCAAAGATTTTATTCCGTTTGGACTCCGTTTGATATTCTGTTTCTTTGAAATACTGAAATAGGCAAAAACCAGCAATTCTGGGCTGGGCCTCCGGTTAATAGGTTAGTCCCAAAAATAATATAAAAGTGTAAAATAAAGCCCAATATAGTCCAAAACAATAGATAATATAGCATGGAGCAATAAAAAATTATAGACACGTTGGAGACGTATCAGGCATCCCCAAGCTTAATTCCTGCTCGTCCTCGAGTAGGTAAATGATAAAAAGAGAATTTTTTATGCGGAGTGCTACTTGGCATAATTTTCAATGCAAATCTTCTTAATTGTGGTATGAATATTCAGATTAGAAAGATTCAAGACAAAAGTTTATATTGATATAAAAATAATAATACTTCAAGCATACTAACAAAGCAATTATGTCTTCTCAAAATAACATGGCCAAAGAAAGTTATCCCTACAAAATCATATAGTCTGGCTATGCTCCATCTTCACCACACAAAGTATTCAAATCATGCACAACCCCGATGACAAGCCAAGCAATTGTTTCATACTCTAACTTTTTCAAAACTTTTTCAATCTTCACGCAATACATGAGCGTGAGCCATGGATATAGCACTATAGGTGGAATGGAATGGTGGTTGTGGAGAAGACAAAAAGGAGGGGAATATAGTATCACATCAACTAGGCGTATCAACGGGCTATGGAGATGCCCATCAATAGATATCAATGTGAGTGAGTAGGGATTGCCATGCAACGGATGCACTAGAGCTATAAGTGTATGAAAGCTCAACAAAAGAAACTAGTGGGTGTGCATCCAACTTGCTTGCTCAGGAAGACCTAGGGCAATTTTAGGAAGCCCATTATTGGAATATACAAGCCAAGTTCTATAATGTAAAATTCCCACTAGTATATGAAAGTGACAACATATGAGACTCTCTATATGAAGGACATGGTGCTACTTTGAAGCACAATATATGAGACTCACTATATCATGGTGCTACTTTGAAGCACAAGTGTGGAAAAAGGATAGTAGCATTGCCCCTTTTTATTTATTTTCTTTTTTTTGGGCCTTCTTTTTTTCTTTGGCCTTTCTCCTTTTTTTAATTGGGACAATGCTCTATTGAATGATGATCATCACATTTTTATTTATTTACAACTCAATGATTACAACTCGATTCTAAAACAAAGTATGACTCTATATGGATGCCTCCGGCGGTGTACCGGGATATGCAATGAATCAAGAGTGACAAGTATGAAGAAATTATGAACTGTGGCTTTGCCACAAATACTTATGTCAACTACATGATCATGCTAAGCAATATGACAATGATGAATGTGTCATGATGAACTAGATGGTGGAAAGTTGCATGGCAATATATCTCGGAATGAGTATGGAAATGCCATAATAGGTAGGTATGGTGGCTGTTTTGAGGAGGGTATATGGTAGGTGTATGATACCGGCGAAAGGTGCGCAGTATTAGAGAGGCTAGCAAAGGTGGAAGGATGAGAGTGCGTATAATCCATGGACTCAACATTAGTCATAAAGAACTCATATACTTATTGCAAAAATCTAGAAGTTATCAAAGCAAAGTATTACACGCATGCTCCTAGGGGGATAGATTGGTAGGAAAAGACCATCGCTCGTCCCCGACCGCCACTCATAAGGAAGACAATCAATAAATAAATCATGCTCCGACTTTGTTACATAACGGTTCACCATACGTGCATGCTATGGGAATCACAAACCTTAACACAAGTGTTCTTTAAATTCACAACTACTCAACTAGCATGACTTTAATATTATCACCTCCATATCTCAAAACAATTATCATGCTTCAATCTTTTCTTAGTATTCAACACACTCAAAAGAAAGTTTCACAAATCTTGAATACCAAGCATATTATTATTAAGAAAATTACCATGCTATTAAGAGACTCTCAAAATAATTTAAGTGAAGCATGAGAGATCAATAGTTTCTTTAAAACGAACCCACCACCGTGCTCTAAAAGATCTAAGTGAAGCACATAGAGCAAAATTATAACGCTCAAAAGTTATAAGTGAAGCACATAGAGTATTCTATCAAATTTTAATTCATGTATGTCTCTCTCAAAAGGTGTGTACAGAAAGGATTATTGTGGTATACTAAGACACAAAGACACAAATAATACAAGACGCTCCAAGCAAAACACATATCATGTTGGTGAATAAAAATATAGCTCCAAGTAAATTACCGATGGAAGTGGACGAAAGAGGGGATGCCTTCCGGGGCATCCCCAAGCTTTGACTTTTTGGTGTCCTTGGATTATCTTGGGGGTGCCATGGGCATCCCAAAGCTTAGGCTCTTGCCACTCCTTGTTCCATGATCCATCAAAAGAATTCACCCAAAACTTGAAAACTTCACAACACAAAACTCAAAATAGAAAACTCATGAGCTCCGTTAGCGAAAGAAACAAAAGACCACTTCAATATACTGTAATGAAATCATTATTTATTTATATTGGTGTTAAATCTACTGTATTACAACTTCTCTATGGATTATAAACTATTTTACTAGCCATAGATTCATCAAAATAAGCAAACAACACACGAAAAACAGAATCTGTCAAAAACAGAACAGTCTGTAGTAATATGTAGCTAGAGCAATATCTGTAACCCCAAAAATTCTAAAATAAATTGCTGGACGTGAGGAATTTATCTATTAATCATCTTCAAAAAGAATTAACTACATAGCACTCTTCGAATAAAAATAACAGCAGTTCTCGTGAATGCTAAAGTTTCTGTTTTTTACAGCAAGTTCAACAAGACTTTCCCCAAGTCTTCCCAACGATTCTACTTGGCGCAAACACTAATTAAACACAAAAAACACAACCAAAAAAGAGGCTAAATAATTTATTTATTACTAAACAGTAGCAAAAGTCAAGGAATAAAAATAAAATTGGGTTGCCTCCCAACAAGCGCTATCGTTTAACGCCCCTAGCTAGGCATAAAAGCGAGGATAGATCTAGGTATTGCCATCTTTGGTAGGCAATCCATAGGTAGCTCTCATGATAGTTTCATATGGTAATTTTATTTTCTTTCTTGGAAAGTTTTCCATGCCCTTTTTTAATGGAAATTGAAATCTAATATTCCCTTCCTTAATATCAATAATCGCACCAATCGTTCTAAGGAAAGGTCTACCAAGAATAATAGGGCAAGAAGGATTGCAATCTATATCAAGAACAATGAAATCTACGGGCACATAACTCCTATTTGCAACAATAAGAACATCATTAATCCTTCCCATATGTTTATTAATAGTGGAATCCGCAATATGCAAGTTTAGAGAGCAATCATCAAAATTACGGAAATCTATTAAATCACACAAAGTCTTGGGAATAGTAGAGACACTAGCACCCAAATCACACAAAGCATAAAACTCATGATCTTTAATTTTAATTTTAATAGTTGGTTCCCACTCATCATAGAGTTTTCTAGGGATAGAAACTTTCAACTCAAGTTTTTCTTCATAAGATTGCATCAAGGCATCAACAATATGTTCGGTGAAGGCTTTATTTTGACTATAAGAATGTGGAGAATTTAGCACGGATTGCAACAAGGAAATACAATCAATTAAAGAGCAACTTTCATAATTAAATTCTTTGAAATCCAATACAGTGGGTTTAGCAACATCTAGATTTTTATTTCTTTCAATCCCACTTTCATCAATTTCATCATTAAGATCTAAATACTTCGAATTTTTAGAACGCCTTCTAGGTAAAGGAAGATCATATTCAGTTTCATCAAGATTAATATAGCAAAATAAAGATTTAATAGGGGACACATCAATAACTTTTAGATCTTCATCTTGATTTTCATAGGTATTGGAAGAACACGCTTTAATAAAGGCATCTTTGGAAGCACGCATCCTAGTGGTTCTTTCCTTGCACTCATCAATGGAAATTCTCATGGCTTTGAGAGACTCATTGATATCATGCTTAGGAGGAATAGATCTAAGCTTTAAAGAATCAACCTCAAGAGAAATTCTATCAACGTTTCTAGCCAAATCATCAACTTTAAGCAATTTCTCCTCAAGCAAAGCATTAAAATTCTTTTGTGAATTCATAAACTCTTTAACACTATTCTCAAATTTAGAGGGCATCTTATTATAATTTCCATAAGAGTTGTTGTAGGAATTACCATAATTATTAGAAGGATTACTAGGATATCGCCTAGGATTAAAATTCCCTCTATAAGCATTGTTACCAAAATTATTCCTACCAACAAAATTCACATCCATAGATTCATTGTTGTTCTCAATCAAAGTAGACAAAGGAATATCATTAGAATCAGAAGAAACACTCCTAGTAGCAAATAATTTCATAAGTTCATCCATCTTTCCACTCAACACATTAATTTCTTCTATCGCATGCAGTTTTTTATTAGAAGATCTTTCAGTATGCCATTGAGAATAATTAACCATAATATTATCTAGGAGTTTAGTAGCATCTCCTAAAGTGATTTCCATAAAAGTGCCTCCCGCGGCCGAATCTAAAAGATTTCTAGAAGCAAAATTCAATCCGGCATAAATTTTTTGTATAATCATCCACAAATTCAAACCATGAGTAGGGCAATTACATATCATTAATTTCATTCTCTCCCAAGCTGGTGCAACATGTTCATGATCAAGTTGTTTAAATTTCATAATATCGTTTCTAAGAGATATGATCTTAGCAGGAGGAAAATACTTAGAGATAAAAGCATCTTTGCACTTGTTCCATGAATCAATACTATTCTTAGGCAAAGACGAAAACCAAGCTTTAGCACGATCTCTAAGCGAAAAAGGAAATAGCTTCAATTTAACGACATCATTATTGACATCTTTTTTATTTTGCATATCACATAAATCAACGAAGCTATTCAGATGAGTAGCGACATCTTCACTAGGAAGGCTGGCGAATTGATCTTTCATAACAAGATTCAACAAAGCAGTATTAATTTCACAAGATTCAACATCGGTAAGAGGAGCAATCGGAGTGCTAAGGAAATCATTATTGTTGGTATTGGTGAAGTCACACAATTTAGTAGTATCTTGAGCCATCGCGACAAGCAAGCAAACTAGCACACAAGCAAACAAAAGCAAATGGGCAAAAAGGGCAAATAGAGAGGGAGGACAGGGAGAGAGAGAGGGCTAATAAAATGGCAAGGGTGAATTGGGGGGAGAGGAAAACGAGAGGCAAATGGCAAATAATGTAATGCGAGAGATAGGGATTGTGATGGGTACTTGGTATGTTGACTTTTTGCGTAGACTCCCCGGCAACGGCGCCAGAAATCCTTCTTGCTACGTCTTGAGCTTGCGTTGGTTTTCCCCGAAGAGGAAGGGATGATGCAGCAGAGTAGCGTAAGTATTTCCCTCAGTTATTGAGAACCAAGGTATCAATCCAGTAGGAGCCCACGCTCAAGTCCCTTGTACCTGCACAAAGCGATAGCTACGCGCAACCAATGCGATTAGGGGTTGTCAAGCCCTTCACGGTCACTTACGAGAGTGAGATCTGATAGATATAATATTTTTGGTATTTTTGGTATAAAGATGCAAAGTAAAAAATAAAGGCAAAGTAAAAACAAAGCAATATTAAAGTGATGGAGATTGATATGATGAGAATAGACCCCGGGGCCATAGGTTTCACTAGTGGCTTCTCTCAAGAGCATAAGTATTCTACGGTGGGTGAACAAATTACTGTTGAGCAATTGACAAAATTGAGCATAGTTATGAGAATATCTAGGCATGACCATGTATATAGGCATCACGTCCGTGACAAGTAGATCGAAACGATTCTGCATCTACTACTATTACTCCACTCATCGACCGCTATCCAGCATGCATCTAGAGTATTAAGTTAAAAACAGAGTAACGCCTTAAGCAAGATGACATGATGTAGAGAGATAAATTCATGCAATATGAAATAAACCCCATCTTGTTATCCTCGATGGCAACGATACAATACGTGCCTTGCTGCCCCTTCTGTCACTGGGTAAGGACACCGCAAGATCGAACCCAAAGCTAAGCACTTCTCCCATGGCAAGAACTACCAATCTAGTTGGCCAAACCAAAAGGATAATTCGAAGAGACTTGCAAAGATAACCAATCATACATAAAAGAATTCAAAGAAGATTCAAATATTATTCATAGATAGACTTGATCATAAACCCACAATTCATCGGTCTCAACAAACACACCGCAAAAAGAAGATTACATCAAAAAGATCTCCACAAGAGAGGGGGAGAAGTTTGTATTGAGATTCAAAGAGAGAGAAGAAGCCATCTAGCTACTAACTATGGACCCGAAGGTCTGAGGTAAACTACTCACACTTCATCGGAGGGGCTAGGATGATGTAGAAGCCCTCCGTGATGACGGCCCTCTTCCAGTGGAGGTCCGGAACAGGCCGCAAGATGGGATCTTGTGGATACAGAGAGTTGCGGTGGTGGAATTAGGTTTTTGGCTCCTGTTCTGATCGTTTGGGGGTACGTGTGTATATATAGGAGGAAGAAGTACGCCGGAGGAGCAATGAGGGGCCCACGAGGCAGGGGGGCGCGCCCTGGGGGGGGGGTGCGCCCCCACCCTCGTGACCGCCTCTTTTGTTCCTTGGAGCAGGGTCCAAGTCTCCTTGATCACGTTCGGTGAGAAAATCACGTTCCCGAAGATTTTATTCAGTTTGGACTCCGTTTGATATTCTGTTTCTTCGAAACACTGAAATAGGCAAAAAAACAACAATTCTGGGTTGGGCCTCCGGTTAATAGGTTAGTCCCAAGAATAATATAAAGTGGAAAATAAAGCCCAATATAGTCCAAAACAGTAGATAATATAGCATGGAGCAATCAAAAATTATAGATACGTTGGAGACGTATCACCTGTCGGTGTGACCGAGTGGAACAACTCGGTGGCACCAAGATTCATAACTGCAAGCAGTTACTGAAACTCGGTGTGATCGAAAAGTTCAAATCGGTTGCACCGAGATTGAAAACCTAGATCGACTTAGTGATCTCGGTATGACCGAAATGGGTGAATCGGTCATACCAAAACGCACAAAGAAGTTTTGGAAGTTTAAGTCTATGACAAATCGGGGACTCCGAGTGCTCCTCACACAGAGTGGTTCGAATCTGACTTGATCAAATTTTGTGATGCAGCATGAATAGAATTTGAGACGAGAAAAGCATAGATAGCTAGAGAAGGTTCTTAGGCATTCTTGTCCATCCACTTGGCCAAAAGAAAAGGAAACCAATCAATCAAAACAACAAGTGGATGTCCTCGAATGATAAAATTATGAAACCAACATGCTCACACAATAAAATGACAAATGAAACATGTGGCAAAGCATGCACAACAATTCTAGAATCTATCAAGCAATTGGCGATGACTAGGTCATCTATATATGAGTATATTGACTTAGGAGTCAAATGAGAACATTTGATCATAGGTCATACTCATTGTTTAAGCACAAGTGGGTTTACCACTTTTACATAAAGAGTTCTTGTGTTCACACCATTAGAGTTGCTTTAACTCAATTGTTAGAGTAAAGCTCCCCCTAGATGTGAGATCCCCCTAAGAGGGATGAACTAACCTTGAGTTTTGTCGATGATGACTTCATGTAGGTGTTGAAGATGTGGATGCTCTAAGTTGATGTATATCATTTGGAGCTATCCTTTGGAGTGAGTTGCACTTTCAATACCTACACGGGTTAGTCTCACAAGGAACAAACAAGGATATCCATAGACATAGAGTGATGCACACACAAGATGATGTCTATGAAAGCTTTAGGTTACCTTGTCCCTTGTCTTACCAACAAGAGGGTTTGTGACTCCTTGAACTAGTGCAAGATGTGGAAGTTGATTGCACTTGTTCTTGCCAAAATGATAAGAGTGAAGTATGTTGGCGGAGTCACCCTCAAGAACTCTCTAGTTCTTCTTCTTTGGGATCCACACCATCTTGATGGGAATCCTCGGAGTTTTAGTTGTACTTGATGAAGTGGAACTTGATGTAGTCTTGGGAACCCACTTGACCAAGGCCTTAGGAGCTTCTTCAAATGCATCAATTTCCTCTTGAAGCTTGTCCTTGCCTTTTTGCTTGTGGTCTTGTGGTGGAAGATCATCTTGAGCTTGTGTCCCTTTGAAAGAAGTAGGATCATACTTCTCTTGTTGAGGAACAAACTTCGTCTTGGGGTATTGATCTTCTTCCCAGTCAACTCCATTGGCATTGAACTTCGTTCAAAACCAATACCTTGATTCTTCCGGTGCCTTCCTTGCTTGCGTACAATTTCCTCGAATTGCTTACTCCCGACAAGGCTCTTGTAAACACCTTTCTCTATGATTCCCTTCAATAAGATGTTTTCTTGCTCAAGTGTAACTTGGCTAAGAGAATCATTAGTGGAATCAAGAGAACTACTAGAAGCAACAACATTGGATTTAGCATGATTATTGTTACTACTAGACGAAGAATCCTTCTTGTTCTTGTTACTAGACTTGACTTGAGGCATGTAAGTGGATAAGAGTAAACGCTTGGCAATGTAAGAAGAACTTTTCTTGCGAAGATCATCATTGATTGCCTTTAAGAACTCATGCTCTTGCTCAAGGTTGAGCTTTTCAAAACGTAATTTATCATGAGTCCTTAAAAGTTCTCGATGATCTCCTAAGATAGTTTCATGAGCTAAATTAAGAGTGTTTAGTTCTTTAGTTAGAGACTCAATCTTCTCCTTATCATTGTCATTTGTTTCATCATAGTATTCATCACTATAGTTGTCAACAAGTAAATCATCATCACCTAACAAGTCATCTTCATCACTATTAAAATCAACATACTCGGGGTGTGATACCTTTGGACCTTTGGCCATGAAGCATCTTCCAATTCCTTCATTTGGTGAATCAAATATGTCATAGGAGTTGGTTGACACAAGTGCTAGACCGGCAACACCTTCATCTTGAGTATATTCGGAGTCGGAGTGATAGCTTCTCTCGGAGTCATTGTCGGAGTCGGAGCCGGATACACATTCACCAACATGAGCTTGATGTCTTTGTTTTGTGTAGCTCATTGATGACTTGTCCTTCCTTTCCGAATCCTTGCTTCTCTGAGAGGGTCTTCGTTCATATCAATCATCCCTACTCCTTCTCTCCCTTGATGGTGATTCTTCTCTTCTACTTCTTCTTTTGGGAGAATCTTCTCTTCTCTTGTGGGGAGCCGTACACTCATTGGACTAGTGTCTGGGTCTTCCACAATTGTAGCAGTTTCGCTCTCAACTAGAAGATCTTTTGTCATTGTAGGACCTTGACTTGTAACTTCTCTATTTGCTTCTATTCTTGTAGAACTTGTTGAAGTTCTTCACCATTAAGCTCAATTCCTCATTGAAGGTTTGTTTCTCACTTGATGATGTGGGGGCTTCACATGAGGCTTTGTAAGCACCACTTGATTTGTTGTGAAGTTCCTCCTTATCCTTGAGTGACATCTCATGAGCAACAATTCTTCCAATGACTTCCGTTGGCTTGAGATCTTTGTAATTGGGCATCATTTGAATCAATGTGCACACGGTATCATATTTTCTATCCAAGGCTCTTAGGATCTTCTTGATGATGAATTTGTCGGTCATCTCTTCACTTCCTAAGCCGACAATCTCATTTGTGATAAGAGCAAGCCTAGAGTACATTTCAGCGACACCTTCACCATCCTTCATTTTGAACTTATCAAGTTGACTTTGAAGCACATCCAACTTGGATTCCTTGATGGAGTCGGTACCTTCATGCATATCAATCAAAGTATCCCAAATTTCCTTTGTATTCTCAAGACGGCTGATTTTGTTGAATTCTTCGGGGCACAATCCATTGAAGAGGATATCACAAGCTTGAGCATTGTATTGTAGCATCTTCAACTCTTCCGCGGTAGCTTCACGATTCGGTTCTCTCCCATCAAAGAATTCACCTTGCAAGCCAACACACACAATAGCCCAAACGGCGGGGTTATGTCCAAGAATATGCATTTTCATCTTATGCTTCCAACTAGCAAAATTAGTACCATCAAAGTAAGGACCTCTTCGGTGATAATTTCCCTCGCTAGACGCCATACTCTCCTAGGTTGTGAAACCAAGGCTATGACCACCAAAAGCTATGGAAATCAAAGCAAATGGAGACCAAGGCTCTGATACCACTTGTAGGATCGAAAGTATGTCTAAGGGGGGGGGGTGATTAGACTACTTGACCAATTAAAAATCTATCCTTTTCCCAATTTTAGTCTTTGGAAGATTTTAGCTATCTTAGCACAAGTCAAGCAATCTTAACACAATTCAAGCAAGCATGAAAAGAGTCTATGAGGAGCGGAAAGTAAAGCATGCAACTTGCAAGAATGTAAAGGGAAGGGTTTGGAGAATTCAAACGCAATTGGAGACACGGATGTTTTTGTCGTGGTTCCGATAGGTGGTGCTATTGTACATCCACGTTGATGGAGACTTCAACCCACGGAGGGTAACGGTTGCGCGAGTCCACGGAGGGCTACACCCATGAAGGGTCCACGAAGAAGCAACCTTGTCTATCCCATCATGGCCATCGCCCACGAAGGACTTGCCTCACTAGCGGTAGATCTTCATGAAGTAGGCGATATCCTTGCCCTTACAAACTCCTTGGTTCAACTCCACAATCTTTGTCGAAGGCTCCCAAGTGAGACCTAGCCAATCTAGGAGACACCACTCTCCAAGAAGTAACAAATGGTGTGTTGATGATGAACTCCTTGCTCTTGTGCTTCAAATGATAGTCTCCCCAACACTCAACTCTCTCTCACAGGATATGGATTTGGTGGAAAGAAGATTTGAGTGGAAAGCAACTTGGGGAAGGCTAGAGATCAAGATTCATATGGTAGGAATGGAATATCTTGGCCTCAACACATGAGTAGGTGGTTCTCTCACAGAAAATGTGTATTGGAAGTGTAGGTATGTTTGATGGCTCTCTCCACGAATGAAGAGTGGGTGGAGGGATATATATAGCCTCCACACAAAAACTAACCATTACACACAATTTACCAATCTCGGTGAGACCGAAGTGAGAAACTTGGTCGGACCGATTTAGCAAACCTAGTGACCGTTAGGGTTTTTGGTGGGACTGAGATGCAACTCGGTAGGACCGGTATGGTTAGGGTTAGGGCATAATGTAATCTCGGTGTGACCGATTACACAAAATCGGTGGGACCGATTTTGGTAATAAGCTAACCAGAGAGTTGGTCAGGTAAACTCGGTGGGACCGATCGCTCATTTCGGTGGGACCGAAATGTTAAAAAAGAGAGACAGAGAGTTTACATTGCAATCTCGGTGGGACCGGTCGCTCATCTCGGTAGCACCGAAATGTTACGAAGGGAAATAGAGAGATTACAACCCCATCTCGGTGTGACCGAGATCCCTATCGGTGAGACCGATTTGCCTAGGGTTTGTGGCAGTGGCTATGACATCTGAACTCGGTGGCGCCGGATAGAAAGAATCGGTGGGGCCGAGTTTGACTTTTGGTTTAGGTCATATGTGGATGTGGGAAGGTAGTTGAGGGTTTTGGAGTATATCATTAAGCACTATGAAGCAAGCAAGCCATTAAGCAACACCTCATCCCTCCTTGATAGTATTGGCTTTTCCTATAGACTCAATGTGATCTTGGATCACTAAAATGTAAAATGTAGAGTCTTGAGCTTTGAGCTTGAGCCAATCTTTTTGTCCTTAGTATTTTGAGGGGTCCACTTTCCTCATGCATGCCATGCCATTCATTGAGCTTTTCCTGAAATATTAATCTTGGAATAGCATTAGCTCAATGAGCTATATGTTGTTAGAAATTACCAAAACCACATAGGGATAGTTGCACTTTCAGGATACCGTCTCCAAAAAAATGTACACGTGTAGTTGATTTTTTCGGTCAATGGTACGCTGGTTTATTAGGAAACATCGCACAGGTAACTGACTTATGGATCATTAACACAAAAACGCAGACGGGTACAACATAGAAACCGTGTGTTTTGCGATCTTCTAATGATTAACGTAAAAAACGCACACGGGCACACATGCTAATCAATGCTCAAAGCCCTCAAAGGATGCTCTTACCGACATTGTACATTAATACTACAAACTAAAACTACTACTGGTAATTTGCTCTAATACTACAAACTTAAAACTACTTCTCACATGCTGCCATCGGGACATGCTAGCCAGATGCGACGTTCTCCTTCCCGGCCTTATAGGCAACAGCCCACCGTGCTTCGATCTCCGCCAAGCTCTCCTCAGCACGACGTGCGGCCTCTCTTTTTTCTTGCGGTGGTGGGACTCTCTTTTCTTGACCGCTTTCTAACTTTTACGCTCCTTATGTGCGGCTTTGGCCGCCTCTAGATCCACCACCCATTCGGCATGGCAGCCTCAAAGTCCTCCCACGTAACTTTCTGGCCGGCAGCGGCGATGAACTCGACGCAGCGAGATGCCATCACTTCCTTACCATCTGTGCGGTCGCAGGCGGCGAGGAACGCGACGCGACGGGATGCCATCACTTCCTTACTAGTTACTATGCGTCGTGGTGCCATGGACGACGCCTAGAGAGAGCTCTGAGATGGAGGGGCCGGGCAGGCGTACAGAGCGGTGGTATTCAAGATCTCAACGACAAACGACAATAGAAATTTGGCTTCCCTTACAATTTTGCTCGTTCATTATCGCACACGGTTCATCTCCGTCGCTTCTGGAAACAGTGTGCGCTGAGCCTATTGTGTGTTGCGTTATGATTGGCCAGAACCCCAGCCACGCGGATCGCGCCTGTGCACCGTAGGATGCACCGCGATCGAACGGAAATCCACGTCCCTCACATCACACCCGTGCACCTGTAGTTGGATTGGATTTATATGCGCTAAATGCCAAGAAAATGCACACAATCCCCTAAATATGGTAAATGAGCCCGAAAAATGCCAAATTTGAACACGATGATTTGTAGGATGTATGTTCATCATAGAAAAAAACTCCAAGGCAAAGAACAAAGAAAATTTGGATTCCCCTTCAATCTTGGTGATTTCCCTCTCGAAAGCATGGAACTTCTTTGGTGATGGTTCGATTTATGAAGGGCATGCACGACGACATAAGCCAAACCTTCTCAAATTTTTACCAGGGCATGGTGAGGTCATACCATGGCACACCATACCAGGCGTCATGTTTTTCAAGCATTTATTTAATTTTTTCTATAGTTTAAAACCCAATAAACAAACGTTTGTGGTTGACTATTGCCACACATGATGGAAATATGCCCTAGAGGCAATAATAAAGTTGTTATTTATATTTCCTCATATCATGATAAATGTTTATTATTCATGCTAGAATTGTATTAGCCAGAAACTTGATACATGTGTGGATACATAGACAAAACACAGTGTCCCTAGCTAGTAAGCCTCTACTAGACTAGCTCATTAATCAAAGATGGTTAAGTTCCCTAACCATAGACATGTGTTATCATTTGATGAACGGGATCACATCATTAGGAGAATGATGTGATGGACAAGACCCATCCATTATCTTAGCATAATGATCGTTAAGTTTTATTGCTATTGCTTTCTTCATGACTTATACATATTCCTCTGACTATGAGATTATGCAACTCCCGAATACCGGAGGAACACCTTGTTTGCTATCAGACATCACAACGTAACCGAGTGATTATAAAGATGCTCTATAGGTGTCTCCGAAGGTGTTTGTTGGGTTGGCATAGATCAAGATTAGGATTTGTCACTCCGAGTATCGGAGAGGTATCTCTGGGCCCTCTTGGTAATGCACACCACTATAAGCCTTGCAAGCAATGTGACTAATGAGTTAGTTGCGGGATGATGTATTACAGAACGAGTAAAGAGACTTGCTGATAACGAGATTGAACTAGGTATGATGAAACCGATGATCGAATCTCGGGCAAGTAACATACCGATGACAAAGGGAATAACATATGTTGTTATGTGGTTTAACCGATAAAGATCTTCATAGAATATGTAGGAACCAATATGAGAATCCAGGTTTTGCTATTGGTTATTGACCGGAGATGTGTCTCGGTCATGTCTACATAGTTCTCGAACCCGTAGGGTCCGCACGCTTAACGTTTGATGACGATTTGTATTTATGTGTTTTGGTGACAGAAGTTTGTCACATATTTTGGTTGCATGTGATGTTTATCTCTTTATGCACCTTATGTTGCTTAATACGGTGGTAGCATTATAAGATAATCCCTCACTAAATTTCAAGGTATAAGTATTCTCCCTGAGTATACACCATTGCTACAGTTCCTCGTGCCGAGACACCACGTGATGATCGGGTGTGATAAGCTCTACATTCACATACGACGGGTGCAAGACAGTTTTGCACATGCAGAATACTTGGGTTAAACTTGACGAGGCTAGCATATGCAGATATGGCCTCGGAACACTGAGACCGAAAGGTCGAACGTGAATCATATAGTAGATATGATCAACATAGTGATGTTCACCATTGAAAACTACTCCATCTCACGTGATGATTGGACATGGTTTAGTTGATATGGATCATGTGATCATTTAGATGACTAGAGGGATGTCTATCTAAGTGGGAGTTCTTAAGTAATATGATTAATTGACCTTTAATTTATCATGAACTTAGTCCTGATAGTATTTGCAAATTATGTTGTAGATCAATAGCTCACTTTATAGCTCCCCATTTATTTTTGATATGTTCCTAGAGAAAAATAAGTTGAAAGATGATAGTAGCAATGATGCGGACTGGATCCGTGATCTGAGGATTATCCTCATTGCTGCATAGAAGAATTATGTCCTTGATGCACCGCTAGGTGATGGACCTTTTGCAGGAGCAGATGCAAATGTTATGAACGTTTGGCAAGCTCGGTATGATGACTACTTTATAGTTTAGTGCGCCATGCTTTACGACTTAGAACCGGGACTTCAAAATGTTTTGAACTCCACGGAGCATATAAGATGTTCCAAGAGCTGAAGTTGGTATTTCAGACTTATGCCCAAGTCGAGAGGTATGAGACCTATGACAAGTACTTTGCCTACAAGATGGAGGAGAATAGCTCAACCAGTGAGCATGTGCTCGGAATGTCTGAGTACTACAATCGCTTGAAACAAGTGGGAGTTAATCTTCTAGATAAGATAGTGATTGACAGAGTTCTCTAGTCACTATCACCAAGTTACTAGAACTTCGTGATGAACTATAATATGCAAGGGATGGAAAAGACAATTCTCGACCTCTTCGCGATGCTAAAGGTTACCGAGTAGAAATCAAAAAGGAGCATCAAGTGTTGATGGTTAACAAGACCACTAGTTTCAATAAAAAGGGCAAAGGGAAGAAGGGGAACTTCAAGAAGAATAGCAAGCAAGTTGCTACTCCCGGGAAGAAGCCCAAGTCTGAACCAAAGCCTGAAACTGTGTGCTTCTGCTGCAAAGGGACTGGTCACTGGAAGCAGAACTGCCCCAAGTATTTGGCAGATAAGAAGGATGGCAAAGTGAAAGGTATATTTGATATACATGTTATTGATATGTACTTTACTGGTGTTCATAGTAACCCCAGGGTATTTGATACCGGTTCAGTTGCTAAGATTAGTAACTCGAAACATGAGTTACAAAATGAACAGAGACTAGTTGAGGGCGAGGCAACGATGTGTGTTGGAAGTGATTCCAAGGTTGATAAGATCACCATCGCATACTACCTCTACCTTCGGGATTAGTGTTGAACCTAAATAAATGTTATTTTGTGTTTGCATTGAGCATGAATATGATTGGATCATGTTTATTGCATTACGGTTATTCATTTAAATCAGAGAATAATTATTGTTCTGTTTACATGAATAAAACCTTCAATGGTCATACACCCAATGTGAATAGTTTGTTGAATCTCGATCGTGGTTACACACATATTCATAATATTGATGCCAAAAGATGCAAAGTTGATAATTATAGTGCAACATATTTGTGGCACTGTCGTTTAGGTCATATTGGTGTAAAGCGCATGAAGAAACTCCATGCGGATGGACTTTTGGAATCACATGATTATCAATCATTTGATGCTTGTGAACCATGCCTCATGGGCAAGATGACTAAGACTCCATTCTCCGAAAAAATGGAGCGAGCCACTGACTTATTGGAAATAATACATACCGATGTATGCGGTCCGATGAGTGTTGAGGCTCGTGGCGGGTATCGTTATTTTCTAACCTTCATAGTTGATTTGAGCAGATATAATGAAACACAATCTGAATCATTTTGAAAAGTTCAAAGAATTTCAGAGTGAAGAGGAGAATCATCGTAACAAGAAAATAAATTTTCTGCGATCTGATCGTAGAGGCGAATATTTGAGTTATGAGTTTTGGCCTTCAAAACAATGTGGAATAGTTTCACAACTCACGCCACCTGGAACACCACAGCGTAATGGTGTGTCCGAACGTCGTGACCGTAATTTATTAGATGTAGTGCGATCTATGATGTCTCTTACCGATTTACCGCTATCATTTTGGGGGTTATGCATTAGAGACAACTGCATTCATGTTAAATAGGGCACCATCTAAATCCGTTGAGACGACACCGTATGAACTATGGTTTGGCAAGAAACCAAAGCTGTCGTTTCTTGAAGTTTGGGGTTGCAATGGTTATGTGAAAAAGTTTCAAGCTGATAAGCTCGAACCCAAATTGGAGAAGTGCGTCTTCATAGGATACCCAAAAGAAATTGTTGGGTACACCTTCTATCATAGATCCGAAGGCAAGACATTTATTGCTAAGAATGGATCCTTTCTAGAGAAGGAGTTTCTCTCGAAAGAAGTGAGTGGGAGGAAAGTAGAACTTGATGGGGTAATTGTACCTTCTCCTGAATTGGAAAGTAGTGCATCACAAAAATTACTTCCAGTGATTCCTACACCAATTAGTGAGGAAGCTAATGATGATGATCATGACACTTCGGATCAAGTTACTACCGAACCTCGTAGGTCAACCAGAGTACGGTCTGCACCAAAGTGGTATGGTAATCCTGTCCTGGAAGTCATGTTACTAGACCATTACGAACCTACGAACTATGAGGAAGCGATGATGAGCCCAGATTCCGCAAAATGGCTTGAGGCCATGAAATCTGAGATGGGATCCATGTATAAGAACAAAGTATGGACTTTGATTGACTTGCCCGATGATCGGTGAGCCATTCAGAATAAATGGATCTTCAAGAGGAAGATTGACGCTGATAGTAGTGTTACTATCTACAAATCTCGAATTGTCGCAAAAGGTTTTTGACAAGTTCAAGGTGTTAACTACGATGAGATTTTATCACTCGTATCGATGCTTAAGGTCTGTCCGAATCATGTTAGCAATTGCTGCATTTTATGAAATCTAGCAAATGGATGCCAAAAATGTATTCCTTAATGGATTTATTAAAGAAGAGTTGTGTATGATGCAAGCAGAAGGTTTTCTCAATCCTAAAGGTGCTAACAAAGTGTGCAAGCTCCAGCGATCCATCTATGGACTGGTGCAAGCATCTTGGAGTTATTTCACTGGACAATGGTCAAAATTGTCCTTAGAGGACTAAGGAAATATTTCTCGGTTATGGAGGTGATAAAGAGTTCATCGTAAAGAGTTACATCGATGCAAGCTTTAACACTGATCTGGATGACTCTGAGTCTCAATCTGGATACATGTGAAAAGTGGGAGCAATTAGCTAGAGTAGCTCCATGCAGAGCATTGTAGACATAGAAATTTGCAAAATACATACAGATCTGCATGTGGCAGACCCGTTGACTAAACTTCTCTCACAAGAAAAACATGATCACACCTTAGTACTCCTTGGGTGTTAATCACATGGTGATGTGAACTAGATTATTGGCTCTAGTAAACCCTTTGGGTGCTGGTCACATGGTGATGTGAACTATTGGTGTTAAATCATGTGAACTAGATTATTGACTCTAGTGCTAGTGGGAGACTTAAGGAAATATGCCCTAGAGGCAATAATAAAGTTGTTATTTATCTTTCCTCATATCATGATAAATGTTTATTAGTCATGCTAGAATTGTATTAACCGGAAACTTGATACATGTGTGGATACATAGACAAAACACAGTGTCCCTAGTAAGCCTCTACTAGACTAGCTCGTTAATCAAAGATGGTTAAGTTTCCTAACCATAGACATGTGTTGTCATTTGATGAACGGGATCACATCATTAGGAGAATGATGTGATGGACAAGACCCATCCGTTATCTTAGCATAATGATTGTTAAGTTTTATTGCTATTGCTTTCTTCATGACTTATACATATTCCTTTGACTATGAGATTATGCAACTCCCGAATACCGGAGGAACACCTTGTGTGCTATCAAACGTCACAACATAACCGAGTTATTATAAAGATGCTCTACAGGTGTCTCTGAAGGTGTTTGTTGGGTTGGCATAGATCAAGATTAGGATTTGTCACTCCGAGTATCGGAGAGGTATCTCTGGGCCCTCTCGGTAATGCACATCACTATAAGCCTTGCAAGCAATGTGACTAATGAGTTAGTTGCGGGATGATGTATTATGGAATGAGTAAAGAGACTTGCTGGTAACGAGATTGAACTAGGTATGATGATACTGACGATCGAATCTCGGGCAAGTAACATACTAATGACAAAGGGAATAACATATGTTGTTTTGCGGTTTGACCGATAAATATCTTTGTAGAATATGTAGGAACCAATATGAGCATCCAGGTTCCGCTATTGGTTATTGACTGAAGATGTGTCTCGGTCATGTCTACATAGTTTTCGAACCCGTAGGGTCCACACGCTTAACGTTCGATGACGATTTGTATTTATGTGTTTTGGTGACCGAAGTTTGTTCGGAGTCTTGGATGAGATCACGGACATGACGAGGACTCTCGAAATGGTCGAGAGGTAAAGATTGATATATTGAAGGTAGTATTCGGACACCGGAAGGGTTCCAGAGTGTATCGGGTACATACGGAGTACCAGAGGGGTTACCGGAACCCCCCGGGGAAAGATATGGGCCATATGGGCCATAGGAGGGAGGCTAACCAGCCCACAAGGGGTTGGTGCACCCCCCACAAGGGAGGAGGCCGAATTGGACTAGGGAAGAGGGTGCCACTGTCGGTGTCAAAACCGGCCGATCTCAGGTAGGGGGTCCCAAACTATGCGTCTGAGGATCGAAGGTAACAGGAGGCAGGGGACACGATGTTTACCCAGGTTCAGGCCTTCTTGATGGAGGTAATACTCTTCTTCCTGCTTGATTGACTTTTATGAATATAAGGGTTACAAGAGTTGATCTACCACAAGATCGTAATGGCTAAACCCTAGATGTCTAGCCTGTATGATCGTGATTACCCCTACGGACTAAATCCTCTGGTTTGTATAGACACCGGAGGGGCCTAGGGTTATACATAGTCGGTTTACAGAGAGAGGAATCTTCATATCCGAATGCTAAGCTTGCCATCCACGTAAGGGAGAGTCCCATCCGGACACGGGGGACACCTTCTATTTTGTATATTCACGGCCCACCAGTCCGGCCCATGTCACACAGCCCAGACGCCCGGGGACCCCCTAATCCAGGACTCACTCAGTAGCTCCTGAACCCGGCTTTAATGATGATGTGTCCGGCGCGCAGATTGTCTTCGGCATTGGAAGGCGGGTTCCTCCTCCGAACACTCCAAAGTAGTTGACGAAAAGAACTATATCCAGCTCTGTACAATAGTTACAACCCTGAACCACAAGGGCAAAATACTTAGACAAAAATAGGTCATTTCTTCCGACAACTTTCTCGGTGAGGCGTAGTGTTCCAGCCTTATTATTATTTCGAACCATTTTTCAGCCTCCCGCTTCGCGTTTCGAGATGCGGTTTTTATTGACACATCTTGTCAAAGCAGAGATCGTGTCCCCTTATTGCGGGATTCTTATCAATATGGTTCTCGGTAACCCAACCATGTCGTTTACACGACGCCTTGGGAATAGGCGAGTTTTAAGGCTCGTGGGGGACGTTTGACATTCACTGCCTTTATAAGAAGATAAGGGACCATCTTTTTACCCCACGCCTTCTTCCTCCTTAGCCCATCCATCCTCAAGCTCCAGCGCCCAAGCTCCCAAGCTCCCAACTCTCCCCTTGCCGCCAAGTACTCCAGTCATGTCCGGATCCGGCTCGCAAGGCAAGTGGATGGCCTCCTCCGTCACATCAAACAACTTTGGGAAGCGAGGTACTTGACAGCGGAGATCAGGCATAGACTCCCTGCCAAAGAGCAAGTCATCCCCACTCTAGAGCCTGGTGAGAGGGTCGTATTCCTCCCTCACTTTCTCCGAGGACTAGGATTTCCCCTACACCCCTTTGTCTGAGGCCTCATGTTCTATTACGGGCTGGATTTTCATGATCTGGCCCCGAATTCATTTCTCCACATTTCGACGTTTATCGTCATGTGTGAGGTACTCCTTCGCATCCCGCCACACTTCGGTCTATGGCTCAAAATTTTCAATGTGAAGCCGAAGGTGGTCGACGTGCAACACGCGGATTGCGGCGGTGCCATGATAAGTAAACTTCCCAAAGTTATCTGGCCCAAAGGGGCTTTTGTGGATACCATCAAGATGTGACAGCAGGAGTGGTTTTACATTACTGAACCCCGTGGCACCAAATGGGCAGCCGCCCCTGCATTTAGATCCAGGCCCCTGCTACGGCTTGCATCCTGGACCAACAAGGGTCTAGATTGGGGATCATCCGATGAGGTGCTGATGCCAAAGAAGCGCATCAAAAATATCGTAGAGAAGAACACCAGCCTCATAGACGTGATCCAGGTGATGCTCATCCGCCAGTCCCTTCCTTGCCAATGCCGGCCTCTCCCCATGTGGGAGTTTAATCCGGAAGGGCCACGGATCCTGACGCGATTCTTTAGCATGATGCATAAAGCAATCTGGAAGCTACTTTTCAGGACTCAAAAGTCATGGCCGGAGACGTTCGAAGACATCGGCCCCGACTGCAATCATCCAGCCTCCCTAGTAAGTGCTATTTTTCCTGACATAACACAGTCAATTAATCAAAAGAGGGGATGAACTGAGAATTCCATCCTATAAAACAGGGCTAGAGGAAGAAGGCAGAGCGGATCATATGTCCAGCTCCATTGCCCCAAAACCTAGCAAATCCTCTTTTAATGAAGATGCTGGTCCCGGTGCCCTATCAAGCGCCGGAGAAAAAGGTCCGGAATAAGGACAAGGAAGCCAAAGATGGCCTCCATTGCAAAGGTGCTTCAGACATGGTGTCCGAAGAGACCGAAACCCATTCCTCCGAAGAGGATGAAGAGGAGGAGGAGGAGGAGGAGGCCGACAACACCCTTTCCCCGAATGGGAAAGGGAAGAAGAGGGCGACCTCCGAAGACCCGGAGGTGGAGGCGCCCAAAAGGGAAAAAAATGTCCCTTCCAGACGGCTCAGATTAAGACACCGAGGCCATCCCCAAGTGGCGCCCCAGGCCGAAGCCCCTTGTCAAATCGTGAGTATCTAAAGATGCCGTACATAAGTCTGGTTTTAATGTTTATGGTATTAGCGTTTTGAATGGTGTAGGCCGGCCCATGATTTTCCCCAACAATCATCGGAGGGGAACTCTTTGGATCCAGGGATGATGGAGAGTGAGTCGCTTTCGCGAGCCTCCCCGCCTCCTGCCAAGGACGACACTAAGGTGTTGTCCCAAAGGGCCTTTTCGGGATACGAGGCAGTACATGAAGCCACTAGAACGACGCCAGAAGGTAACACTTCGGTCACCGAAATCACGGGGGTGACAATCCCCTCGAGGGATGACGGTGGGGGTCTAGACCAGTCCGACCATCAGCCGGATACTGCTCCAGAAACCCAAATGGCTCCGGAGCCGAATAAGCAATCCTCCCTGAGGGAGGGGGGAGTGCCAACTCCCGCGGCAACCTCCGCTAGTCTGGAGGCGCCGAATACACTGATGGAGGCACTACAACGAGCTTCCATCGTGGAGGAGCACCGCACCCTGATGGGTGCGGTGGTTGAAAAGGTTCAGTCTGCCAAGAATGGACTGAACGAGGCCTTTGCTAGCCTGTTAATAGGCTTCAAGGTACGCAATGTAATATTCCTGACCACTTTTCATATGAAAAGATGCCTGTGTATAGATAGTAGCCCCTGAGACTCTGATCGTTCCTTTTGTTAATCAAAAAGAGGTGGACAAAGGATCAATAATTTTCGCAGGAGCTAATGTACTTCCATATGTTGAAATGTAGGCTTCACTGTTAGCGGCGACCGCCCAGGCCGCTGAGGTATCCAAACTTAAGCGTCAGCTGGGACTGGCCGATGAGGATCTCGTCCGCATCAATAAGGGTTTTGATGAGGTGCAAAGTATGTTATTAAAACGTTTTGTTCAAGCCCGTATCTCTGGAGTTTAAAGCTCATGCGCTACTATGTGTGTGATTGCAGGTACCGCAGCTGTAGTTGAGGCCCTTAGGGGTGAACTTGCCCAGGCCAGGAGTAGGCAAGGGTGAACAAGGCGGCCGCTGATAAAACGGCCAAGGACTTGAAGTCTGAACAGGTTGTCTGCTGCCAGTACGAGGAGTGGGTGGCCGAAGTAGAGAAGGCGCTCAAGGACGCTGCCGACAAGTATAAGTCCTTGGAGGAGAAGAGTAAGCCTAGGAGACCAACCTTGCCAAGGCCCTTAAAGAGGCCAAGGAGGCGTGGGCCGAATCGCAAGCGGCGCGTGAGGAGATTAAGCAAGCCGGACAAGTAGCGGTTGGTAAGCCCCTTCTACTACAAAGTAAATTTAGCAATCAGTCATATGTTTTACTCACGCAACTGTGGGGTGCCCTAGATGTCTTTGTGGATCTTCCGAGGAGCGCTGCTGACGCCACGCGGTTCTTCCAAGCCCAGGAGGGGCATGCAACGGAGAAGCAATTCTGGAGCCAGTTCGTAGCACGGGAGCGCCCGCACTGCTGAATGACCAGATGGCGCAATGGGCCGAGCTGCATAGGATGTCCGGCTCCGCTATGAGAGACGTCATAGTCCGACTGTGGCCGATCGAACCCGTTCCGAGCAGCTATTTTAGCCTAGTGCGGTGACTTGTTGACGCCTTGCCCCGTATTGACGTGGCTAAGTAGTCGTCGTGTATAGAAGGTGTGCGGCTGGCTTTTCCCCGTGTGAAGATGCACTGGGCCAAGATGAAGGCCTCCAGCGTGGCCGTTGAAGGTCCGCCCGGGGGCAAGATCCACCGTACGCTTGAGCGCTATTTCGAAGATGTCCTAGAAGGCGTCCGCTTAATAGAGGGCCGGTGCTCAAAGGACATCTTGTTCGAATGAATGTGTCTAAATGCCTGGATGTTTGTGAACCAAAGCTTTGTAATATATTTGTGCCTGTTATTTTGAATTACTTCTCCTCCTGTGCGACCGTTTGTATCTTTGAGAGTTTGCCAGTCATCGGCTTCAGCCCCCACGTAAATAGTATGGAGGTGTTCGGAATAGCACATAATCACTCTTGACCCAATGTCTTGGTCCGTACAGGAGGTGTTAGTGTGGCGAGCAAGGCAATCAGACTATGTGGCTTTATCACTCTCACTTAGCCATAGGAGTTTGACAATGGGGTTGTAAGATAGCCCCTGGTGCGCTATGCGGCTATCGAACTTAGATGCCTTTAGATGCGTGACTAAACAAAGCCAGCCCTTCGTGTAACGCGAAAGAAATCGCTAGAGATTTAATAAGTCACCGAATTGCTGACCAGCTCTCGCCGTATCACGACAGTCAGTTTTCGGCTTTCTCTACTGAGGTGCTTGACCAGGCTATCTGGAAACACAATCGCAGTAGTTCTCCCTTTACTACCTTAGCCAAGAACGGAACGTAAGGTGGCAAGCACAAGAGCCGGGCAACCCAACTGTTTACCAAAGACGTGATTCGGAGCCGATGCATATAATGCAGTATTCCGGACGCTGAAGTGTACTCTGAGGGTGTTCAGACTTTCTATTGTTGAAGATATATATTTGGCTTGAATAGAGCCCCTGGCGATTTAAGTCGTACCAGGGTGTATATGCCAATTTGAATGTAAAGTGGGAAAACAGAAAAAAGGCCAATTCCAAACAAGGCTGGGCAGAACTGTTTCCATTATAGTCAGATTGGTACGTCAAAATGTATTTTTACAGCAGATGCAATAAGCATCACGACTATTTTACATGCCGAGAACAAGGGAAAGTTGTATACAGGTCCTGAACTTGAAAAGATGATCTAGAAGATCCTTTGGACACTCTGCGCACGTCTGCGCCGCTTTTCACCTTGGTGTAGGATCCTTTGAGAGGATCGACAATCGAGTATGTAGAAGGGGCCTAGAAGGTGGCCCATGTTTCCACCAGAAATTGATGTGGGTTATAAAGAACCTGAAAAGCAAAAACAAAAACAAAAAGAAAAAAGGTGGAACAATATGGAGGTCCGGAGCGAGCCGTACTATGGACCATATATTTAGCGTGCCTCCATACTTGCCCATGGTATTTTAATGCGTAGTTATGCACGCGCGGTGCATATGCCGCTATCAGGATGGGGTGTGGATGGAGGCTGAATTGATAATCTAGCTCTGGATGAGCCGGACTGTCGTTCTCCAGGGTAGACCGGACTTGTTTAACAATGTCTGGGGGCTTGACTACCAGTGTAGTATTCGGCTTAGCGAGGCCCCCTGCACCTCAGCTGCGAGGGCCGTGGTATGCTCCGCTGTACAGAGGGAGCGCTCCATGTTTCCGTTGACTGTTATAATGCCACGTGGTCCAGGCATCTTAAGCTTTAGATAAGCATAGTGCAGGACTGCATTGAAACGAGCGAAAGCGGTTCGTCCGAGTAGTGCGTGATAGCCACTTCGGAATGGGACAATGTCGAAGATCAGGTCTTCTCTCCGGAAGTTATTCGGTGAGCCAAAGACGACTTCCAGCGTTATGGATCCTGTGCAACAAGCCTCTACGCCGGGTATTACCCCTTTAAAGGTGATTTTAGTGGGCTTGATTATTGATGGATCAATGCCCATTTTACGGATGGTGTCCTGATAAAGCAGATTGAGACTGTTGCCACCATCCATAAGGACTCGCGTGAGGTGGAATCCGTCAATAATTGGGTCGAGGACCAATGCAGCCGAACCTCCATGGCGGATACTGGTCGGATGGTCTCTGCGATCGAAAGTGATCAGACAAGCTGATCGTGGATTAAATTTTGGGGCGACTGGCTCTATGGCGTAGACGTCCCTTAATGTGCGCTTGCGCTCCCGTTTAGGGATGTGAGTGACGTATCATGTTCACCGTTTTGACCTGGGGAAATTTCTTCTGTCCCCCTGTGTTCTGTGCGTGAGGCTCTTCATCATCATCCTCGCTGGGCAGCCCTTTCCCCTTGTGTTCAGCGTTGAGCTTTCCGGCCTGTTTAAAGACCCAGCAATTTCTGTTGGTGTGATTGGCAGGCTTATCGGGGGTGCCATGAATCTGGCAAGGCCGATCAAGTATTCTGTCCAAACTAGATGGACCATCTCTATTTCCTTTGAAGAGCTTCTTCCGCTGACCGGGTTTAGAGCCACTGAATCCGGCGTTAACCACCGTTTCTTCGGTATCTTGGTTGTTGCTTCGACGCTTGTGCTTGTTGCGTCGTGTCTTTCCATTGCCACCCCTAGCTTCGTAGGTGCCAGGGTCGCTGGTGCTATTGCTTCTACGAGCTAGCCAACTATCTTCTCCCGCGCAAAAGCGGGTCATAAATGTAGTAAGGGCTGCCATGGACTTCGGCTTTTCTTGGCCGGGGTGTCGGGCGAGCCACTCGTCTCAGACGCTATATTTAAAGGTCGCTAGGGCTTTGGCGTCCGGACAATCCACAATTTGGTTCTTTTTAATTAAGAACCTGGTCCGGAGTTTCCGGGCTGACTCTTCAGGTTGCTGGACTATGTGACAAAGGTCATCGGCGTTTGGAGGCCAAACATAGGTACCCTGGAAGTTGTCTCTAAAGGCATCCTCCAAGTCTTCCCAGCTGCCGATAGAGCTCTCTGGGAGGCTGTTTAACCAGTGCCGAGCTAGTCCCTTTAATTTGAGCGTGAGGTATTAGATGGCGTGGAGGTCATCACCGCATGCCATGTGGATATGGAGAAGAAAATCTTCGAAACAAACTACGAGATCTATCATACCATTGTATGATTCAATGTTGACGGGTTTGAACCCTTCTGGGAACTGATGTTCCATCACTTTGTCAGTGAAGCATAGGGGGTGTGCGGTGCCTCTGTACCAGGCGATGCCGCGGCATAGGTCAAACGAAGGCCGTATGCGGTTTTCGGCCCGGGTGAGGTTGTGCCTGTCACGCCAAGTCTGATGGCCGTCCTCTCGCGTTGGGGCATGCCCTCTGGATCCATAGATTGATCTTGTTTGACCGGCTCTATTGTCCAAGTCTTTGCGTAGGTCGCAGGTATAGCCCGGGGACGTTGCTTCCTTGCCTCGACGGCGGGGTGGCGCGGGCTGGTGTTCGGCATAAGTAGCCGGTCTGTCCCATCCACGTGGTGGTCGGTCGGGCTGGTCAGCAGTTTTGTGCTTTGGCGGTATTGGCTCAAGGGCCTCATCGTCAGATTGTGGTAGTAGCTTGCACTTCGGGTAACTCTTAGTTGGGCGTTCGAGGACGTATTCCTCGGCTGCCAGGACGTTAGTCCATCTGTCATTGAGTAAATCCTGATTAGCTTGAAGCTGCTACTGCTTCTTTTTCAGGCTTCTTGTAGTGGCAATTAGCCGGCGCTTAAAGCACTCTTGTTCGAGGGGTTCCTCCGGCACGATGAACTCTTCGTTGCCGAGGCTCGTGTCCTCTTCAGAGATCGGTAGGTAGTTACTATCCTCCGAGCCCTCGTTCCCGATAGGATCGTCGGGGTTAACTTGCCCATCCTCCCAATCATCCTGTTCGGATGTTGGCTCGACAGGGGCTTCGGGGTCTTCGGCATTCTCCAGAGTGTTATTGTCTCCGGTGCTGGTATTGCTGTCTTTGTCGCGAGGCGATTTTGAGCGGCGTCGCTGACATTGAAACTTTGGAGGTGCTTCGGCGAGCTTGTCCTCATATGGATCCTGCTCGCCGTCGTCCTCTTTGGGTGTGTCCACCATGTACACGTCATATGTGGAGGTGGCCGTCCAATGTCTGGTAAACAGAGGGTCTTCGCCTTGTTCGTCTCCGGCATCGTCGTCCATACCATCGATGTCTTCGGAGGCGTAGTCCAGCATTACAGAGGAATCGACAGTGGCTATAAAGTGGGTGGTGGGTGGGACGTAAAATTCCCCGCTCCCTGCCCCTAGTCCGGGCTAGGCGCGATTCGAAAGCGATTCCTCTGTAATGGCGAGGGATCGCATTAAGTCGAGAGCCTCGTTTAGAAGCGAGGTTTGGATAGGGAAGCGAGAGTCCGCTGGGCCGACCGGGGTGAGGGACTCCTGGCCGCACCTGCTTGTCGCGGACCTCGAGAGTTCAGATTTAGAGTCTGAGGGAGAGTCCGGCGCTTTAGTGACAAACCAGTTCGGTTCGTCTTTGGGTTTGTTGGCGACGCCGTCCCCTCCGGATCTCCGGTAATGAGTTCCATAATTGTAGGGAGTCCAGCGGGCTCTAAATCCCCATCTCCGGACCTGGTTGTCCGCTCTGGATCTAAGGCCAGAGCGGCCCTCGGGGCCATGAATCCTTTGAAGATCAAGTCTCCTCGGATATCGGCGACATAGTTTAGGTTACCGAAACTGATCTGATGACCAGGGGTGTAGTTGTCGATCTGCTCAAGGTGGCCAATCGAGTTGGCACACAGTGCGAAGCTGCCAAATACGAAGATTTGGCCGGGGAGGAAAGTCTCCTCCAAAACAGCATCATTGTAGATGACCAAACGAGCCATCGAACCTTCCGGCGAAACACAGAGGAACTCTCAATCAAAGCACCAATGTCGGTGTCAAAACCATCCGATCTCGAGTAGGGGGTCCCAAACTGTGCGTGTAAGGTTGATGGTAACAGGAGACTGGGGACACGAAGTTTTACCCAGGTTCGGGCCCTCTTGATGGAGGTAATACCCTACTTCCTACTTGATTGACTTATGAATATAAGGGTTACAAGAGTTGATCTACCTCGAGATCGTAATGGTTAAACCCTAGATGTCTAGCTTGTATGATCGTGATTACCCCTACAGACTAAACCCTCTGGTTTATATAGACACCGGAGGGGCCTAGGTTTATGCAGAGTCGGTTTACAGAGAAAGGAATATTCATATCCGAACTCTAAGCTTGCCATCCACGCAAGGGAGAGTCCCATCCAGACATGGGGGAAGCCTTATATCTGGTATATTCACGGCCCACCAGTCCAGCCCACGTCACACAGCCCGGACGCCCGGGAACCCCCTAATCCAGGATTCCCTTAGCCACCCCCCTTTCCTTCTCCTACTACCTCTCCTTCCCCTTTTCCCCCTCCGGTAGAAGGAAAAAAGGGGGGACAAATCCTACTAGGACTGGAATCCTAGTAGGACTCCCCTCTCCTTGGCGCGCCCCTTGTGGCCGGCCTCCTCCCCTCTTCCTTTATATGCGGGGGCAGGTGTAGGATCGAAAGTATGTCTAGAGGGGGGGGGGGCTGATTATACTACTTGACCATATAAAAATCTAGCCTTTTCCCAATTTTAAGTCTTGGCAGATTTTAGCAACTTAGCACAAGTCAAGCAATCAACCTACACATTCAATTCTAAGAGTATAGCAGCGGAATGTAAATCATTGCATATGAAGGTAAAGGGAGGAGTTTGGAGGGAGCAAACACAATGTAGACACGGAGATTTTTGGCGTGATTCCGATAGGTGGTGCTATCATACATCCACATTGATGGAGACTTCAACCCACGAAGGGTAACATTTGTGCGAGTCCACGGAGGGCTCCACCCACGAAGGGTCCGCGAAGAAGCAACCTTGTCTATCCCACCATGGCCATCGCCCACGAAGGACTTGCCTCACTTGAGTAGATCTTCATGAAGTAGGCGATCTCCTTGCCCTTACAAACTCCTTGGTTCAACTCCACAATCTTGACGGAGGCTCCCAAGTGACACCTAACCAATCTAGGAGACACCACTCTCCAAAAGGTAATAGATGGTGTGTTGATGATGAAATCCTTGCTCTTGTGCTTCAAATGATAGTCTCCCCAACACTCAACTCTCTCTCATAGATTTGGATTTGGTGTAAATATGATTTGAGTGGAAAGCAACTTGGGAAGGCTAGAGATCAAGATTCTTGTGGTTGGATTGGAATATCTTGGTCTCAACACATGAGTAGGTGGTTCTCTCTTAGAAAATGAATGGTGGAAGTGTAGGCACGTTCTGATAGCTATCTCCACGAATGGAGGATGGGTGGAGGGGTATATATAGCCTCCACACAAACTCTAACCGTTACACACAATTTACCAAATCGGTGGGACCGAATACTCAAACTCGGTCAGACCGATTCAGTTCAAAATGTGAATGTTAGCCTTTTCGGTGGGACCGACATGTCAACCCGCTTGGACCGATTTCATTAGGGTTAGGGCATAACGTAATCTCGATGAGACCGATTTCTGTAATCGGCAAATAGACAGTTGGTCAGGCAAACTTGGTGGGACCGATCGCTCATCTCGGTGAGAACAAAACATTACGAAAAGGAAATAGAGAGTTTGCATTGCGAACTCGATGGTACCGATCACTCATCTCGGTTTGACCGAAACGTTATGAAGGAAAACAGAGAGTTTGCAATCCCATCTTGGTGAGACTGAGATCCCTATCGGTGAGACCGAACTGATTAGGGTTTCTGGCTATGGCTATGTCAAATGAACTCGGTGGCGCCGGATAGATCAAATCGATGGGGCCGAGTTTGACTTTTGGTTTAGGACATGTGGATATGAGAAAGTGGTTGAGGGATTTTGTAGCATATCACTAAGCATTTTGAGCAAGCAATCCATTAAGGAACACATCATCCCATTTTAATAGTATTGGCTTTTCCTATGGACTCAATGTGATCTTGGATCACTAAAATGAAAATGTAGAGTCTTGAGCTTGAGCCAATATGTATCCTTACCATTTTGAGGGGTCCACATTCCTAGTCCATGCCATGCCAATAATTGAACTTGCTGAAATGATCATCTTGAAAGAGCATTAGTTCAATGAGCTTTATGTTGTTAGGAATTACCAAAACCACCCAGGGATAGTTGCACTTTCAATCTCCCCCTGTTTGGTAATTGATGACAACCCCTGTTCAAGAATTCATCCGATTAACCAGTTAACTTGCCGATTAATCCCTACTCGTAGGGTCACTGAGTAGCTGATTAACCGATTAATCACCCGAGTAATTGATTAAATGGCCGATTAACTTGCCGATTAGTCTATTAATCCCCTACTCGCCAGCCAACCGAGCAGCTACCAGTTAACGATTTCCTCAACAATGATGACAACATATAGATCAAAGCTTCGACAAATGATAATAAGATTGAAATACATCGTCACTGTCGGATTTCGGGTTCCGGCAGACCCTTGAGGTTCAAACACTGGGGTGCGCGCGGAGATTTCGCCCTCTACCTACCTGCGCCCCTCCGCCTTGCTAAGATCTAAGCTAAGGAAAGAACAACACAAGAGATACAAGGTTTATACTGGTTCGGGCCACCGTTGTGGTGTAATACCCTACTCCAGTGTGTGTGTGGTTGATTACCTCTTGGGCTGATGGTGATGAACAATACAAGGAAGAATAGCCTCGCGAGGGTCTGTTCATTGCTGGGGGGATGAACTGCTCGGAGGAGTTCAGTCACCCTTCTCTCTCTCTGATCTCGATCTGATCCTTGATCCTCGATCTCTGTCTCTAACCTTCCTTTTACCTCAAAACCGAACCCCCAAACCTGATCCCCTGAACCTTGTGGGTGGCTGGTCCTATTTATAGGCAATGGCCCTGGGCCTCTTCCCAAATATTGAGCGGGAAGGGCGCCAACAATTGGCCATTTTGAAGGGGAACATCTAGTACACTTATCCTGACTAAAGTTGGTCCTCGCCTGCACAAAGCTCTGGTGGTGACGCCGTCTTGGGCTCCATGATGACCTTCGTATTGCGGTCCTCCTGGTCTTGGTCCTGTTGCACCGAAATGGCAACCTTTGCCTGATGCCTCGGTACTCCGTGGCTGCTCTTGCCCCCTTTGCACCAAAGGGGAAAGGAGGACACTGCGCGGGCTGGCGCCCGCCTGGCGCCCTTGGTCGTCATGGCTTGCATCACGGGCACCTCGTGAGGTACCCCGCCTTGATCTCTCCGCCTCCTCACGAGCCAGCCTTGTGAGGCCGTGCCTGAGGAAGCTCCATGTCGTCCGCCCTGCGAGGCTTGGCCCCTCGTGAGGGTCTTGGGTCTGTGTTGATGAAGATGGGCCGTGCTGGGCCCCCCTTTGAGCCATGCTGTAGGCCGCAGGCAGGCAAGTCTAGGGACCCCCGTTCCTAGAACACCGACAGTAGCCCCCGGGCCCAAGGCGCGCCTGGACTTGGCCCTGCAGGGAGGCGGAAGGGCAAGAGCGAAGCGCCGCGGGCCCTAACAGCCTGCGGTCTTGGGCGCCGCATGGCGGTTGATTGGACATGGGCGTCTCCACTTCCCCATGGTGCCTCGGCAACTGCATGGATTGGACAAGCCCCTGCATGCAAAGCGGGTCATGATTACCTGCGATCGTGGAGGTCGGCGGTTGGCCTTCGCCGGCCATAAGTACGGAACGGTGCGCGCCCTTCCAGTCCATCCCTTCTTGCTTCTCCTTCTTCCCGGTCCTTGCTCCGTCTTGCTGCGATGGCTCCGATCCACCGGTTCTCGACGACAGAGAAGGGAAAGGCTCCCCGAGAGGAACCAGACCCGCTCCCGCCAAAGAAACGGCTCACCCTCCGTGGCCCGGACGAGGGGGCCCATCAGGTGGTGTCGAGGCCCTAGTGCGAGCGGGCACCGCCGGGGTTCCCGCTTCCCTTGTACACCCACATCGAGGGCCCTAAAGGAGTTGATGCTGATCGCCACGGGCGGCGCCGCCGTCGGCGCCGACGGGTCACGAAGGTGTGGGTCGTCCCCCCTGGGGTCCACACCGAGGGCTCCTCCCAAGAGTTCGTGCTCCACGCCGCCATGCCTCCTCAGTCTTGGATTCGCCTTCCTTCCTTCTTCGCCTCCATCATCCCACAGGGAGAACTCCTGGAGCTTTGGCTGCAGCACACCGGTTGCAGCACCCTCGCGACCGAGGCAGAGGTCACGGTCGTCGCCCCGGGCGAGGTCTTCATGACTCGAGGCTGGAGCGAAGTCGCCCGGGTTTGCAGGACAAGCAGCGCCTTCAAGATCCACTTGGAGTACGACGGTGCTTCGGTGATGTTCTTCAAGGTCTTCAATGCGAACGGGCGTCGGCTGGAGCGCTGCCCCGGGAGAGGTGGCCGGGACCCTGCTGCGGCGAGGACTGGGCCCGCCGACCGCTCCCTTGTCGGCCCCTCAGGCGGCGGAGGCATTGGAGGTTCCAGCGACTCCGGTGAGCTCTTCGCGACTCCGGAGACGAGCGACGACAGCTACGAGCCCCCGAGCCGGCGCCGCTCCTAGAGCAGGGCGGGCTCGTCAGGCTGTCGCCGCCTCTGATCTGGATGGGGTTGGCGCTGGTGCTTGACGGCCCACTGTTGATGATGGCGTCTTTTGCAGGGGCGCGTGTAGTTAGCGCCCTTTTACGATCTGTTCCCTGCGAGGAATCAAAGATGCATCCCGTGGGGGCTTGTAAGGTGCCTGTGATCCTGTTTTGTTAATATAACCCATGTCGTAGAATTGTGCGAGTTGCTCATTCCGTCTTAGCTCAGTTCTCCCTTTCGAACCTCACGAGGGCTTGGTGCTCTGCGTCGACAGGTCCTAGTCCCAAGGCGGCTTCAGCCGTCGCTGGTATGCCAGGTCGCGATGCCGTGGTCAAGGCCAGGAGGTGAGCGACCCGGAGTCCGGTAAGAGCCCCTGAGTCGCGATGCTCAGGAGGTCCCCTTTGGCGCTCAAGCAGCCGTCGTCCGATGAGAAAGGAGAGCGGCGTCGCTAACACGGGACTGCATTAGGTGCGGGGATGATGCCACGGTAGCTGGCGCTTCCGGGTGGTGACTTATCTTGAGAATCAGTGGTCGCTCTCTGGTGTGTCGCCGGGTCCGTGCATCGGCAGGCGTGAGGCTGCTCGACGAGGTCCTTGCGTGTCCCTCCCCTCTCGCCTTTGCTCCCCTTTCTGCTCTACGTCCTCGGGTCCCGGCCCTCGAGCGAGCCTCAGCCGTTGCTGGTATGCCAGGTTGCGATGCCGTGGACAAGGCCAGAGGGTGAGGGCTGGAGAGCCAGTAGGAGCCCTGAGTCGCGATGCTCAGGCACCCCCCTTTAACGTGCAAGCGGTTCGCGCGGATGAGAGTGAGGGAGACACCGCAAGGGCCTCGCCTGACGCGGATCCTTTAGGAGATCCTGTAAACCCATCATAGAAAGAACGAGGGGTTGCCATGACAATTGACAGTCAGCCATTGGTTGCTTCTGAGGGGCGATGAGTCACTGAAGGCTTGACGAGGTGGCGCCATGCGGGGCTGCCGCGGCCAGAGCTCAGCCATTCAGGTTTGTCGGCGTTGCAGGGACGGACCCATGCGCAAGCGTCATGCCATTTGGGAGCAGTTCCATCAGTTGGCGTTAGTTGAGCGAGCAACTAGGTCAAACACATTAGCCGCGAAGGAGTGGATTCATTCAAATAGATGCTGGGAAGGCGGACATCACTGGGTCAGGCCCGAGCGACTTGGGGATGATGCAGCCCGAGGGGCGCCCCCAACAAAGTAAGCTATCAACATGAAATAAAAGGGATACATGCCGCAGGGACGGACCCACGCGGCCTGGGAATAATGCAGCCCTGGGGGGGGGCGCTCCCAGCTGGAAATGAAATTTGTAAGATGTCACCTGATGATGTTGAGGATGAAGGACTGTTGGTGTAGCAGACTCGGTGGGCTGCGGAAGCCGATCCTCATGAGCCCCTAGGCCTAGGGGCCTCGGGAGGCTCTGGAGGCGCTGGTGGCTCCTCGCGGACCATCTCCATCTCCGCCAGGGCTGCGGAACGCCTGGCCTCTTGTGCCTCCATGATGCCCCTCATGAGGCGCTGGTACATGGCAGCCGCGTTCGATAAGCCGTAAGGCATGCGAACGTAGCTGTGGGGTGGACCTCCACAGCGCCCCACTCGCGAGGGCCAGAGGCGCTCCAGAGAGGCGACTCGATTGAGCCCTGGTATGTCGATGCAGACGCGCAGACCACCATCCTCACCTGGATGGGGAGCCACTGCTGGTAGGCGGCGGCCGCCTTTCATGACTCTTGACTCATGTAGCTCCTGAATGGCCTTGTTGACGAACTCCTGAGGGTCTGGCTCTCCTTTCCTTACTCCTTCTTGAGGGAAACATGCTTTGAAACACGCCTCCATGTGGTGCCCAAGTGCCTCCCTCGTGACCCTAGCCAGGTCGGTGGCCCTCCAGGGGAGAGCCCCCGAGCCCTGCCTGAGGAGGGCGCCAGGCGTGCTTTCCTATGCGGTGGAAGGAGGTCCCCCTGGGCAGGCGCGGGCCCAGAGGGGCTTGCCTCCTGAGGGGCCGAGCCGGACGATGTCTTCTTCTTCTTGGGGGCGGTCTCGGGAAGCCTCCTGCTTCCGCGATCCGGGTCTTCCAGTGACGCGGCCTGAAAGGCTCGCTCCAGGGAACACACCGCGTCCTTCTCTTCACAGGGCACCGTGATGACTCCGCCACTTCCTAGCATCTTGAGGATGTTGTAGCCGTGGTGAGTTACGGCCATGAACTTGGCCAGCGCTGGGTACCCAAGGATGGCGTTGTACGGCAGGCGAATGTGAGCGACGTCGAAGTCGATGAGCTCGGTGCGGTAGTTGTCGCGTGCCCCGAAGGTGACAGGGAGGCGGACCTACCCAATCGGGACCGTGGAGCCGTCGGTGACTCCAAAGAAAGGCTTGGTTGGCTAAAGCTGGCTGTAGGGCACTTGGAGATTGTTGAATGTTTCCATGGACATGACGTTGAGCCCTGCCGTGCCATCGATGAGGGTCCTGGTGACCACCACGTTGCTGATGATTGGGGAACAAAGCATCGGGAGGACTCCGGCTGTAGCCGCACACTTGAGCTGAACGTGATGGTGCACGCCGACCACCTAAGAGGGCGCGTGGATTCGAGCTTGGGGAGGACTGCATTCACTTCGCGGGCGAACTGCTTGAAGATGCGTTGAGAGGCTGGGGCTTGAGCCCCGCCCAGGATGCAGGCGATCGCGCGCGGCTCCTGGAAGCCCCCAACCCCCTCGTCCTGGTGGCAGTCCTCGTTCCTCCTTGGCTGCGGCGGCATGGAGGGAGGCCTGCGTTGCCTTGCAGGCGATCCTCGTGAGGCTGATCCCTCCAGTCTTCCTCGCGAGGCGGATCTTGCCAGCGATCCTCGCGAGGTTGATCGCGCCACCCTTGGCGCGGGCCACGGTCTTCCCAGCGTCCTGCGTTCCTTCCTCCTCCTCGACCATAGCCCCGGTCACCGCGGTCGGGGCGACGGCCGATCCTTCCTTCTCGCACAGCTCGGAGCTCTTGACATTCGTTGGTGTTGTGGGTGTGGATGTCGTGGTACACACAATATTGACTGCCCTTGGGAGGTTCGGGCAGATCTCTGCCCCGCTTGGTGTCTGGTTCTGCCGCGAGCACGGCAGCCCCCTTGCACTTCACATCCTTGGCCTTGGGCTTCTTCTCTTCTGGGTCTGCGGCAGGCAGCTCGAGGAGGGAGAGACGCCCTTCCTCGGCCCTGGCGCACTTGGTTGCCAAGTTGAACAGCTCCAAGGAAGTGCACAGGTCTTCATGCATCGCCAGCTCCTCCTTCATCTTGACATCGCGCACACCGTCGAAGAAGGCTGAGATGATGGCCTCCTCAGTCACCTTGGGAATCTTGAGGCGTGCGTTGTTGAAGCGCTGGATGTACTTCTGCAGGGTCTCCCCGGGTTGTTGCTTGATGCGGTGCATGTCGCTCACGGCAGGTGGCCGGTTGCGAGTACCTTGGAAGTTGGCGATGAAGCGGGTGCGCATCTCGTCCCAGGAGGAGATCGTGCCTGGGGACAGGTTCAGGAGCCAGGTGCGGGCCCCGTCCTTGAGCGCCATGGGAAACCAGTTCGCCATGACCTTCTTGTCTCCGTTGGCAGCTTCGATGCCCAGCTCATAGAGCTGGAGGAACTCTGCAGGGTTGGCCGTGCCATCGTAACGAGGAGGCATGTCTGGCTTGAACTTGCCGGGCCACGCGACGCTATGTAGCTCGGTGGTGAAGGCACGACAGCCTGCTGTGGCCACGGGAGGCCTTGGGTGACGGAGAGCTTGGTCTTGCATGTCCCCACGCGTTGCAGCTGGGAGCAGCGCGGGGTCTTGGCATGCGGGAGCAAGAGCATGGTCGCGACGTGCTGGAGTAGGGAGCGCCCGTGCAGCTTCTTGCGGGCGAGGGACTTCTTGGCAGCTCTGCTCTTGCCGCTCTGGCACCTGACGGAGCGGGTTCCGCCCAGGGGCCACGCGCCTTGGAGCCATGGCGCCTTCTTGAGGAGGAGGCGGACGAGGCGCCGCCGGAGCCTCGTCGCCCACGCGGGGCGGGGTGCGGTGCAGCGGAACGAACGGCGCAGGAGAGCCCCCTGCGGCGCGGACGAGCTCGGCGACGCGGTCAAGCCATTCTTCATAGACGTCGTCGACGGGACGGTAGCACAGGAGCTCATTTGCCGCGATGAGCGCAGCTCGAGCCTCCATGGGTGCGTCGAGCGCGCGGGACGAAGAATCAGCTGGGGTGAGCGAGGTAGTAGCGGTGCGGCCGTCTTGCCGCACTGACGGATGCTGAGACGATGCTTGCTGCTCGTCCCCCGCCGAGCCGGTGGTAGTGTTGACGGCAGGTGACGGGGAACGGTGAGGACGCCCGCCGACAGGAGCCGTCTGGGCGACGCGGGAAGCGAGAGCGGCCCGGCGCTCGGCGCGGGCCCGACGAGCGTCAGACATGGGCGCGATGGTCGGAGAAGAACGGGGTGGTGGAAGACGAATTCCGGTGCACCCCTACCTAGCGCGCCAAATGTCGGATTTCGGGTTCCGGCAGACCCTTGAGGTTCGAACACTGGGGTGCGCGCGGAGATTTCGCCCTCTACCTACCTGCGCCCCTCCGCCTCGCTAAGATCTAAGCTAAGGAAAGAACAACACAAGAGACACAGGGTTTATACTGGTTCGGGCCACCGTTGTGGTGTAATACCCTACTCCAGTGTGTGTGTGGTGGATTGCATCTTGGGCTGATGGTGATGAACAATACAAGGAAGAACAGCCTCGCGAGGGTCTGTTCTTTGCTGGGGGACGAACTGCTAGGAGGAGTTCAGTCACCCTTCTCTCTCTCTGATCTCGATCCGATCCTTGATCCTCGATCTCTGTCTCTAACCTTCCTTTTACCTCGAACCCGAACCCCCGAACCTGAACCCCCGAACCATGTGGGTGGCTGGTCCTATTTATAGGCAATGGCCCTGGGCCTCTTCCCAAATATTGAGCGGGAAGGGCGCCAACAATTGGCCATTTTGAAGGGGAACATCTAGTACACTTATCCTGACTAAAGTTGGTCCTTGCCTGCACAAAGCTCGGGTGGTGACGCCGTCTTGGGATCCACGATGACCTCCGTCTTGCAGTCCTCCTGGTCTTGGTCTTGTTGCACCGAAACGGTAACCTTTGCCTGATGCCTCGGTACTCCACGGCTGTGCTTGCCCCCTTTGCACCAAAGGGGAAAGGAGGACACTGCGCAGGCTGGCGCCCGCCTGGCGTCCGCCTGGCGCCCTTGGTTGTCATGGCTTGCGTCACGGGCACCTCGTGAGGTACCCCGCCTTGATCTCTCCGCCTCCTCGCGAGCCAGCCTTGTGAGGTCGTGCCTGAGGAAGCTCCGTGTCGTCCGCCCCGCGAGGCTTGGCCCCTCGCGAGGGTCTTGGGTCTGTGTTGATGAAGATGGGCCGTGCTGGGCCCCCCTTTGAGCCACGCCACAGGCCGCAGGCTGGCAAGTCTGGGGACCCCCGTTCCCAGAACACCGACAGTCGCTTTGAGAAGTATGTGATAAGCAAGAGCTCCCCCTAAATTTGTGCATTATTTAAAATTTGCGTTTGAATGCAAATGCACAATCGATTAGGATCATGGGTTACTCTTCCATGTCACATACATCTTGGTGGAGCGCTCAAAATGATAGAAAATGAAATATGCACCCATCACAAAGACAAAGTGAATGATCATACATGAGAGATAAATAACAGCATCATTCAAGCACAAACATTAAGGTAATATGATCAAACACATGATCATACAAGTATCTCACACATAGATAAGGTATCATCCAAGCAAGCACACAAATAAGTATCAAACAAGTAGCAAAAAGAGATAGCAAAAAGAAGCAAGCTCTCTCTCTCTCTCTCTCTCTCGAAGCCTATGATCTATACACTTTCTCCCCTTTGGCAACAAGTTACCAAAAAGCTCGAAAATGCATAGTGCTATGCGTCTCTCTAGGCTTGATATTCAGGAGGAGGCGTTGAGAGGACTCCAAGGATGAATGCATCGGTTGAAGTTGTTGGAGCTGGTGGAGTGGCAATTGGAGGTGCTACTGATGTTGTGGCTGCAGGTGCTGATGTAGTTGCTCTTGTGTCAGTCACTGGCACTGCAGCAGATCTCTGTCCCCTTGGCACTCTCTGGAAGGCATGCGTGGTAGCATGCCCTTTCCTCTCCTCAACTTCTTCCTAGAGCTGCTCAACTGCTGTCTGCATCTCTGTCACCTTCAAGTAAAGATCATAGAATTTTGCTTCAATTATCCTTTCCAAACTTTCTTGGTTCTGAGTCAGGGTGGCCAATCCCTTATAAATTCTCAAGGTGGCTAGATTCAGATATCCAATTTGATCTTGATTTGACTTGAGAAACACTTGAGAAGCCTCTTCGGCACTTGGCATCTTTGCTGCCTTCTCAGCTTTAGCCTTTTCCCTCTTCTCTTGAGCCCCTACAGAAGTAGGGTCTTCAGCATTCATGACAACTATGTTGTCCTCAAAATCTGGCCTCAAATGAAGATGTTTCTTGTCCAACAAGTAAGTGACTGTGCCCATCTTGGAGTTGATGAGGATCTGGATGTGTGGAGCATTGATACGTCTCCAACGTATCTATAATTTTTTATTGTTCCATGCTATATTATATTTTGTTTTGGACATTATTGGGCTTTATTATACACTTTTATATTATTTTTGGGACTAACCTATTAACCAGAGGCCCAGCCCATAATTGTTGTTTTTTTCCTATTTCAGAGTTTCGCAGAAAAAGAATATCAAACGGAATGAAACCTTCAGGAACGTGATTTTCAGAACGAACGTGATCCAGAGGACTTGGACCCTACGTCAAGAAAGCAACCAGGAAGGCACGAGGTAGGGGGCGCACCTACCCCCCAGGCGCGTCCTCCACCCTCATGGGGCCCACGTTACTCCACCGACGTACTTCTTCTTCCTATATATACCTACGTATCCCCAAACTACCAGATACGGAGCCAAAACCCTAATTCCACCACCGCAACCTTCTGTACCCATGAGATCCCATCTTGGGGCCTTTTCCGGAGCTCCACCGGAGGGGGCATCGATCATGGAGGGCTTCTACATCAACACCATAGCCTCTCTGATGATGTGTGAGTAGTTTACTTCAGACCTCCGGGTCCATAGTTATTAGCTAGATGGATTCTTATCTCTTTTTGGATCACAATACGATGTTCTCCCCCTCTCTTGTGGATATCTATTCGATGCAATCTTCTTTTGCGGTGAGTTTGTTGAGACCGATGAATTGTGGGTTTATGATCAAGTTTATCTATGAACTATATTTGAATCTTCTCTGAATTCTTTTATGTATGATTGGTTATCTTTGCAAGTCTCTTTGAATTATCAGTTTGGTTTGGCCTACTAGATTGATCTTTCTTGCAATGGGAGAAGTGTTTAGCTTTGGGTTCAAACTTGCGGTGTCCTTTCCCAGTGACAGTAGGGGCAGCAAGGCACGTATTGTATTGTTGCCATCGAGGATAACAAGATGGGGTTTATATCATATTGCATGAGTTTATCCCTCTACATCATGTCATCTTGCTTAAAGCGTTCCTCTGTTCTTTTGAACTTAATACTCTAGATGCATGCTGGATAGCGGTTGATGTGTGCAGTAATAGTAGTAGATGCAGGAAGGAGTCGGTCTACTTGTCTCGGACGTGATGCCTATATACATGATCATACCTAGATATTGTCATAACTATGCTCAATTCTGTCAATTGCTCAACAGTAATTTGTTTACCCACCGTAATACTTATGCTCTCGAGAGAAGCCACTAGTGAAACCTATGGCCCCCGGGTCTATTTTCCATCATATTAATCTCCCATCAACAAGCTATTTCTTTTGCCGTTTTTCTTTTGCTTTATTTACTTTGCTTCTTTATCATAAAAATACCAAAAATATTATCTTATCATATCTATCAAATCTCACTTTTGTAAGTGACTGTGAAGGGATTGACAACCCCTTTATTGCATTGGTTGCGAGGATTTTATTTGTTTGTGTAGGTGAGAGGGACTCGTGCGTGGCCTCCTACTGGATTGATACCTTGGTTCTCAAAAACTGAGGGAAATACTTACGCTACTTTGCTGCATCACCCTTTCCCCTTCAAGGGAAAACCAACACAGTGCTCAAGAGGTAGCAAGCATACCCACATGATCTCTTCTGATCTGCAGCTGTCCTCTTGATTGTCTCAACAATTGATACGTCTCCAACGTATCTATAATTTTTGATTATTCTATGCTACTATATTATCAACCTTGGATGTCTTATATGCATTTATATGCTATTTTATATGATTTTTTGGGACTAACCTATTAACCTAGAGCCCAGTACCAGTTTTTGTTTTTTCCTGTTTTTGAGTGTCGCAGAAAAGGGATATCAAACGGAGTCCAATTGACCTGAAAATTTACAGAGATTAATTTTGGACCAGAAGAAGCCCACGGAGTATCGGAGATGGACTAGAAGAGTCCCGAGGCACCCACGAGGGTGGGGGTGTGCCCTACCCCTGGGCATGCCCCCTACCTCGTGGCTGCCTCAGAGACCCCCCTGACTTGTTCCCGATGCCAAAAATCCCTATCGGGACCCTGTCCCGGCACCTTGCCGGAGGGGGTTCTGCCGCCGCAAGAAAACTAGATCGGGAGTTCTGCCGCCGCAAGCCTTTGTAGCCACCAAAAACCAATTGGGACCCTGTCCCGGCACCGTACCGGAGGGGGGATCCCTCACCGGTGGTCATCTTCATCATCCTAGTGATCTCCATGACGAGGAGGGAGTACTTCACCCTCGAGGCTAAGGGTATGTACCAGTAGCTATGTGTTTGATCTCTCTCTCTCTCTCTCTCTCTCTCTCTCGTCTTCTTGATTTGGCTTGATCTTGATGTACCGCGAGCTTTGCTATTATAGTTGGATCTTATGATGTTTCCCCCCTACTCTCTTGTAATAGATTGAGTTTTCCCTTTGAAGTTATCTTATCGGATTGAGTCTTTAAGGATTTGAGAACACTTGATGTATGTCTTGCATGTGCTTATCTGGGGTGACAATGGGATATTCACGTGATCTACTTGATATATGTTTTGGTGATCAACTTGTGGGTTCAGTGACCTTGTGAACTTATGCATAGGGGTTGGCACACATTTTCGTCTTGACTCTCCGTTAGAAACTTTGGGGCACTCTTTTAAGTTCTTTGTGTTGGTTGAATAGATGAATCTGAGCTTGTGTGATGCATATCGTATAATCATACCCACGGTTATTGAGGTGACATTGGAGTATCTAGGTGACATTAGGCTTTTGGTTGATGTGTGTCTTAAGGTGTTATTCTAGTACGAACTCTAGGATAGATCGAACGGAAAAATTAGCTTCATGTTATTTTACTACAGACACTTGAATAGATCGATCCGAAAGGATAACTTTGAGGTGGTTTCGTACCCTACAATAATCTCATCGTTTGTTCTCCGCTATTGTGACTTTGGAGTGACTCTTTGTTGCATGTTGAGGGATAGTTATATGATATGTCTCCAGCATACCTATAATTTCTTATTGTTCCATGCTATATATATATCCTGTTTTGGACATTATTGGGCTTTATTATACGCTTTTATATTATTTTTGGGACTAACCTATTAACCGGAGGCCCAGCCCAGAATTGCTGTTTTTTGCCTATTTCAAAGTTTCGCAGAAAAAGAATATCAAATGGAGTCCAAACAGAATGAAACCTTCGGGAACATGATTTTCGGAACGAACATGATCTAGAGGACTTGGACCCAACATCAAGCAATCAACCAGGAAGGCACGAGGTAGGGGGCGCGCCTACCCCCCAGGCGCGCCCTCCACCCTCATGGGGCCCTCGTTGCTCCACCGACGTACTCCTTCCTCCTATATATACCTACCCACCCCCAAACTACCAGATACAAAGCCAAAGCCCTAATTCCACCGCTGTAACTTTCTGTATCCACGAGATCCCATCTTGGGGCCTTTTCTGGAGCTCCGCCGGAGGGGGTATCGATCACGAAGGGCTTCTACATCAACACCATAGCCTCTCCGATGAAGTCTGAGTAGTTTACTTCAGACCTACGGGTCCATAGTTATTAGCTAGACAACTTCTTCTCTCTTTTTGGTTCTCAATACAAAGTTCTCCCCCTCTCTTGTGGAGATCTATTCGATGTAATCTTCTTTTGCGGTGTGTTTGTTGAGACCGATGAATTGTGGGTTTATGATCAAGTTTATCTATGAAAAATATTTGAATTTTCTCTGAATTCTTTTATGTATGATTGGTTATCTTTGCAAGTCTCTTTGAATTATCAGTTTGGTTTGGCCTACTAGATTGATCTTTCTTGCAATGGGAGAAGTGCTTAGCTTTGGGTTCAATCTTGCGGTGTCCTTTCCCAGTGACAATAGGGGCAGCAAGGCACGTATTGTATTGTTGCCATCGAGGATAACAAGATGGGGTTTATATCATATTGCATGAGTTTATCCCTCTACATCATGTCATCTTGCTTAAAGCGTTACTCTGTTCTCTTGAACTTAATACTCTGGATGCATGCTGGATAGCGGTCGATGTGTGGAGTAATAGTAGTAGATGCAGGCAGGAGTCGGTCTACTTGTCTTGGACATGATGCTTATATACATGATCACACCTAGATATTCTCATAACTATGCTCAATTCTGTCAATTGCTCAACAGTAATTTGTTCACCCACCGTAATATTTATGCTCTCGAGAGAAGCCTCTAGTGAAACCTATGGCCCCCGGGTCTATTTTCCATCATATTAATCTTCCAATACTTAGTTATTTCCTTTGCCGTTTATTTTACTTGCATCTTTATTTCTCTTTATCATAAAAATACCAAAAATATTATCTTATCATATCTATCAGATCTCACTCTCGTAGGTGACCGTGAAGGGATTGATAACCCCTTTATCGCGTTGGTTGCGAGGAATTTATTTGTTTGTGTAGGTGTGGGGGACTCGTGTGTGGCCTCCTACTGGATTGATACCTTGGTTCTCAAAAACTGAGGGAAATACTTACGCTGCTCTGCTGCATCACCCTTTCCTCTTCAAGGGAAAACCAACGCAGTCCTCAAGAGGTAGCAAGAAGGATTTCTTGCACTGTTGCCGGGGAGTCTACGCAAACGTCAACATACCAAGTACCCATCACAAACCCTTATCTCCCGCGTTACATTATTTGCCATTTGCCTCTCGTTTTTCTCTCCGCCCACTTCACCCTTGCCGTTTTATTCGCCCTCTCTCTCTCCATCCTCCCCCTCTTTCTCTATTCGCCTCTTTTTGGTTGTTTCTTGTTTGCTTGTGTGTTGGATTGCTTGCTTGTCACGATGGCTCAAGATAATACCAAATTGTGTGACTTTACCAATACCAACAATAACGATTTTATTAGCACTCCGATTGCTCCTCTTACCGATGCTGAATCTTGTGAAATAAATGCTGCTTTGCTGAATCTTTTCATGAAAGATCTATTTTCCGGCCTTCCTAGTGAAGATGCCGCTACCCATCTAAACAACTTTGTTGATATGTGTGATATGCAAAATAAGAAAGATGTGGACAATGATATTGTCAAATTGAAGCTATTTCCTTTTTCGCTTAGAGATCATGCTAAAGCTTGGTTTTCGTCTTTGCCTAAAAATAGTATTGATTCATGGAATAAGTGCAAAGATGCTTTTATCTCTAAGTATTTTCCTCCCGCTAAGATCATATCTCTTAGAAACAATATTATGAATTTTAAGCAACTTGATCTTGAACATGTTGCACAAGCTTGGGAGAGGATGAAATTAATGATACATAATTACCCTACACATGGTTTGAATTTGTGGATGATTATACAAATTTTTTATGCTGGATTGAATTTTGCTTCTATAAATCTTTTAGATTCGGCCGCAGGAGGCACTTTTATGGAAATCACTTTAGGAGAAGCTACTAAACTCCTAGATAATATTATGGTTAATTATTCTCAATGGCACACTGAAAGATCTACTAATAAGAAAGTGCATGCGATAGAATAAATTAATGTTTTGAGTGGTAAGGTGGATGAACTTATGAAATTATTTGCTAATAAAAGTGTTTCTTCTGATCCTAATGATATGCCTTTGTCTACTTTGATTCAGAATAATAATGAATCTTTGGATGTGAATTTTGTTGGTAGGAATAATTTTGGTAACAACGCGTATAGAGGAAACTTTAATCCTAGGCCGTATCCTAGTAATTCATCTAATAATTATGGTAACTCCTACAACAATTCTTCTAGAAATTTTAATAAGATGCCCTCTGATTTTGAATCTAATATTAAAGAATTTATTACCTCTCAAAAGAATTTCAATGCTTTGATTGAAGAAAAATTGCTTAAGATTGATGAGTTGGCTAGGAACATTGAAAGAATTTCTCTTGATGTTGATTCTTTGAATCTTAGATCTATTCCTCCTAAGCATGATATCAATGGGTCTCTCAAAGCCATGAGAATTTCCATTGATGAGTGCAAAGAAAGAACCGCTAGGATGCATGCTAAGAAAGATTGCTTTTATAAAAGCGTGTTCTTCTAGTTTCCATGATAATAAATATGAAGATCTAAAAGTTATTGATGTGTCCCCTATTAAATCTTTGTTTTGTAATACGAATCTTGATAATCATGGGACTGAATATGATCCACCTTTACCTACAAGACGTTCCAAAAATTCGGAGTCTTTAGATCTTGATGCTAAAATTGTTAAAAGTGGGATTGAAGAAGTCAAAACTTTAAATATTAATGAACCCACTATTTTGGATTTCAAGGAATTTAATTATGATAATTTCTATTTGATAGATTGTATTTCCTTGTTGCAATCTGTGCTAAATTCTCCTCATGCTTATTGTCAAAATAAAGCCTTTACCAAACATATCGTTGATGCTTTGATGCAATCTTATGAAGAAAAACTTGAGTTGGAAGTTTCTATCCCTAGAAAACTTTATGATGAGTGGGAAACTACTATTAAAATTAAGATTAAAGATCATGAGTGCTATGCTTTGTGTGATTTGGGTGCTAGTGTTTCCACGATTCCAAAGACTTTGTGTGATTTGCTAGGTTTCCGTGATTTTTATGATTGCTCTTTAAACTTACACCTTGTGATTCCACTATTAAGAAACCTATGGGAAGAATTAATGATGTTATTATTGTTGCAAATAGGAATTATGTGCCCGTGGATTTTATTGTTCTTGACATAGATTGCAATCCTTCATGTCCTATTATTCTTGGTAGACCTTTCCTTAGAACGATTGGTGCAATTATTGATATGAAGGAAGGGAATATTAGATTCCAATTTCCGTTAAGGAAAGGCATGGAACAATTCCCTAGAAAGAAAATTAAATTACCATATGAATCTATTATGAGAGCCACTTATGGATTGCCTACCAAAGATGGCAATACCTAGATCTATCTTCGCTTTTATGCCTAGCTAGGGACGTTAAATGATAGCGCTTGTTGGGAGGTAACCCAATTTTATTTTTATTACTTGCTTTTTTCTCCTGTTTAGTAATAAATAATTTATCTATCCTCTATTTTGGTTGTGTTTTTGTGTTTAATTAGTGTTTGTGCCAAGTAGAACCGTTGGGAAGACTTGGGGAAAGTCTTTTTAATCTTGCTGTAAAAAACAGAAACTTTAGCGCTCACGAGAGTTGCTGTCATTTTTATTTGGAAAGTGATATTTAGTTAATTATTTTTGCATATGATTAATAGATAAATTCCTAACGTTCAGAAATTTATTTTAGAATTTTTGGGGTTCCAAATCTTGCGTTAGCTACATATTACTATAGACTGTTCTGTTTTTGACAGATTCTGTTTTTCGTGTGTTGTTTGCTTATTTTGATGAATCTATGGCTAGTAAAATAGTTTATAAACCATAGAGAAGTTGGAATACAGTAGGTTTAACACCAATATAAATAAAGAATGAGTTCATTACAGTACCTTGAAGTGGTGTTTTGTTTTCTTTCGCTAACGGAGCTCACAAGATTTTCTACTTTAAGTTTTGTGTTGTGAAGTTTTCAAGTTTTGGGTAAAAGATTTGATGGATTATGGAACAAGGAGTGGCAAGAGCCTAAGCTTGGGGATTCCCATGGCACCCCAAGATAATATAAGGACACCTAAAAGCCAAATCTTGGGGATGCCCTGGAACGCATCCCCTCTTTCGTCTACTTCTATCGGTAACTTTACTTGGAGCTATATTTTTATTTACCACATGATGTGTGTTTTGCTTGGAGCATCTAGTATTATTTGAGTCTTTATTTGTTAGTTTTCCACAATCATCATTGCTACACACACCTTTTTGAGAGAGACACTCATGACTCGGAAATTGTTAGAATACTCTATGTGCTTCACTTATATCTTTTAGAGCACGTTGGTAGATTTGTTTCATAGAAATCATTGTTCTGTCATGCTTCACTTAGATTATTTTGAGAGTGCTACAAAACATCATGGTAATTTGCTTTAATTATGTTAGGCATTCAAGATTAATAATAAAATTTTCTTATGAGTGTGTTAAATACTATGAGAAGTTTGAAACTTGATAATTGTTTTGAGATATGGAGATGGTGATATTAGAGTCGTGCTAGTTGAGTAGTTGTGAATTTGAGAAACGCTTGTGTTGAAGTTTGTGATTCCCATAGCATGCACGTATGGTGAACCGTTATGTTAAGAAGTCGGAGCATGATGTATTTATTGATTGTCCTCCTTATGAGTGGCGGTCGGGGACGAGCGATGGTCTTTTCCTACCAATCTATCCCCCTAGGAGCATGCACGTAGTACTTTGCTTCGATAAATAATAGATTTTTGCAATAAGTATATGAGTTATTTATGAATAATGTTGAGTCCATGGATTATACTTAATCTCACCCTCCCACCATTGCTAGCCCCTCTAATACCATGCACCTTTTGCCGGTATCATACACCCACCATATACCTTCCTCAAAACAGCCACCATACCTACCTATCATGGCATTTCCATAGCCATTCCGAGATATATTGCCATGTAACTTTCCACCGTTCCATTTACTATGAAACGCTCCATCATTGTCATATTGCTTTGCATGATCATGTAGTTGACATTTTAGTTGTGGCAAAGCCACCGTTCATAATTATTTCACACATGTCACTCATGCATCATTGCTATCCCGGTATACCGCTGGAGGCATTCATATAGAGTCATACTTTGTTCTAGTATCGAGTTGTAATAATTGAGTTGTAAACAAATAGAAGTGTGATGATCATCATTCATAGAGTATTGTCCCAAAAAAGAGAAAGGCCAAAAAAAAGAAGGCCCCAAAAAAGAGAGTAAATAAATAAAAAGGGGCAATACTACTATCCTTTTTTTCCACACTTGTGCTTCAAAGTAGCACCATGATCTTCATGATAGAGAGTCTCCTATGTTATCACTTTCATATACTAGTGGGAATTTTCTTTCATTATAGAACTTGGCTTGTATATTCCAATGATGGGCTTCCTCAAAATGCCCTAGGTCTTCGTGAGCAAGCGAGTTGGATGCACACCCACTTAGTTCATTTTGTTGAGCTTTCATATACTTATAGCTCTAGTGCATCTGTTGCATGGCAATCCCTACTCACTCACATTGATATCTACTAATGGGCATCTCCGTAGCCTGTTGATACGCCTAGTTGATGTGAGACTATCTTCTCCTTTTTTGTCTTCTCCACAACCACCATTCTATTCCACATATAGTGCTATGTCCATGGCTCACGCTCATGTATTGCGTGAAGATTGAACAAGTTTGAGAACACCAAAAGTATGAAACAATTGCTTGGCTTGTCATCGGGGTTGTACATGATTTAAATACTTTGTGTGGTGAAGATAGAGCATAGCCAGACTATATGATTTTGTAGGGATAACTTTCTTTGGCCATGTTATTTTGAGAAGACATAATTGCTTAGTTAGTATGCTTGAAGTATTATTATTTTTATGTCAGTATTAAACTTTTGTCTTGAATCTTTCGGATCTGAATATTCATACCACAATTAAGAGAATTACATTGAAATTATGCCAAGTAGCATTCCACATCAAAAATTCTGTTTTTATCATTTACCTACACGAGGACGAGCAGGAATTAAGCTTGGGCATGCTTGATACGTCTCCAACGTATCTATAATTTTTGATTGTTCCATGCTATATTATATTCTATTTTGGACATTATTGGGCTTTATTATACACTTTTATATTATTTTTGGGACTAACCTATTAACCAGAGGCCCAACACAAAATTGATGTTTTTTTGCCTATTTCAGAGTTTCGCAGAGAAACAATATCAAACGGAGTCCAAACGGAATGAAACCTTCGGGAACGTGATTTTCAGAACGAACATGACCCAGAGGACTTGGACCCTACGTCAAGCAATCAACTAGGAAGGCACGAGGTAGGGGGGCGCGCCTACCCCCCAAGGCACGCCCTCCACCCTCATGGGGCCCACGTTGCTCCACCGACGTACTCCTTCCTCCTATATATACCTACGTACCCCCAAACTACCAGGTACGGAGCCAAAACCCTAATTCCACCGCCGTAACTTTCTGTATCCATGAGATCCCATCTTGGGGCCTTTTCCGGAGCTCCACCGGAGGGGATATCGATCATGGAGGGCTTCTACATCAACACCATAGCCTCTCCGATGAAGTGTGAGTAGTTTACTTCAGACCTACGGGTCCATAGTTATTAGCTAGATGGCTTCTTCTCTCTTTTTGGTTCTCAATACAAAGTTCTCCCCCTCTCTTGTGGAGATCTATTCGATGTAATCTTCTTTTGCGGTGTGTTTGTTGAGACCAATGAATTGTGGGTTTATGATCAAGTTTATCTATGAACAATATTTGAATCTTCTCCGAATTCTTTTATGTATGATTGGTTATCTTTGCAGGTCTCTTCGAATTATCAGTTTGGTTTGGCCTACTAGATTGATCTTTCTTGCAATGGGAGAAGTGCTTAGCTTTGGGTTCAATCTGGCGGTGTCCTTTCCCAGTGACAGTAGGGGCAGCAAGGCACGTATTGTATTGTTGCCATCGAGGATAACAAGATGGGATTTATATCATATTGCATGAGTTTATCCCTCTACATCATGTCATCTTGCTTAAAGCGTTACTATGTTCTCTTGAACTTAATACTCTAGATGCATGCTGGATAGCGGTCGATGTGTGGAGTAATAGTAGTAGATGCAGGCAGGAGTCGGTCTACTTGTCTCAGACGTGATGCGTATATACATGATCATACCTAGATATTCTCATAACTATGCTCAATTCTGTCAATTGCTCAACAGTAATTTGTTCACCCACCGTAATATTTATGCTCTCGAGAGAAGCCTCTAGTGAAACCTATGGCCCCTGGGTCTATTTTCCATCATATTAATCTTCCAATACTTAGTTATTTCCTTTGCCATTTATTTTACTTGCATCTTTATTTCTCTTTATCATAAAAATACCAAAAATATTATCTTATCATATCTACCAGATCTCACTCTCGTAGGTGACCGTGAAGGGATTGACAACCCCTTTATCGCATTGGTTGCGAGGAGTTTATTTGTTTGTGTAGGTGCGAGGGACTCATGCGTGGCCTCCTATTATATTGATACCTTGGTTCTCAAAAACTGAGGGAAATACTTACGCTGCTCTGCTGCATCACGCTTTCCTCTTCAAGGGAAAACCAACGCAGTGCTCAAGAGGTAGCATTATATGATCCAATTATGTTATTATTGTTGAGAGAACTTGCACTAGTGAAAGTATGAACCCTAGGCCTTGTTTCCTAGCACTGCAATACCGTTTACACTCACTTTTATCACTTGCTACCTTGGTGTTTTTATATTAACGGAGCTTACGAGTTTTCTGTTGAGTTTTGTGTTGTGAAGTTTTCAAGTTTTGGGTAAAGATTCGATGGACTATGGAATAAGGAGTGGAAAGAGCCTAAGCTTGGGGATGCCCAAGGCACCCCAAGGTAATATTCAAGGACAACCAAGAGCCTAAGCTTGGGGATGCCCCAGATGGCATCCCCTCTTTCGTCTTCGTTCATCGGTAACTTTACTTAGAGCTATATTTTTATTCACCACATGATATGTGTTTTGCTTGGAGCATCATTTTATTTTCTTTTGTTTTGCTTGCTGTTTGAATATATCCCAAGATCTGAAATTCTTAAATGTTAGAGAGTCTTCAATAGCTACATAATTATTCAACGACTCATTGATCTTCACTTATATCTTTCGGAGTAGATTGTCATTTGCTGTAGTGCTTCACTTATATCTTTTAGAGAAAGATGGTGGTATTATTTTTATAGAAATAGATGATCTCTCATGATTCACTTATATTATTTTGAGAGTCTTTTAGAACAACATGGTAATTTGTTTTGGCTATAAAATTAGTCCGAATATGATAGGCATCCAAGATGGGTATAATAAAAACTTTCATATAGAGTGCATTAAATACTATGAGAAGTTTGATACTTGATAATTGTATTTAGATATACATATGGTAATATTAGAGTCGTGCTAGTTGAGTAATTGTGGAATTGAGAAATACTTGCGTTGAGGTTTGCAAGTCCCGTAGCATGCACGTATGGTAACCGTTGTATGACAAATTTGAAGCATGAGGTGTTCTTTGATTGCTTTCCTTATGAGTGGCGGTCGGGGATGAGCGATGGTCTTTTCCTACCAATCTACCCCCCTAGGAGCATGCACGTAGTGCTTGGTTTTGATGACTTGTAGATTTTTGCAATAAGTATGTGAGTTATTTATGATAATGTTGAGTCCATGGATTATACGCACTCTCACCCTTCCATCATTGCTAGCCTCTTCGGTACCGTGCATTGCCCTTTCTCACCTCGAGAGTTGGTGCAAACTTCGCCGGTGCATCCAAACCCCGTGATATGATACGCTCTATCACACATAAGCCTCCTTATATCTTCCTCAGAACAGCCACCATACCTACCTATTATGGCATTTCCATATCCATTCCGAAATATATTGCCATGCAACTTTCCACTGTTCCGTTTATTATGACACGCTCCATCATTGTCATATTGCTTTACATGATCATGTAGTTGACATCGTATTTGTGGAAAAGCCACGTTCATAATTCTTTCATACATGTCACTCTTGATTCATTGCACGTCCCGGTACATCGCCAGAGGCATTCACATAGAGTCATATTTTGTTCTAAGTATCGAGTTGTAATTCTTGAGTTGTAAGTAAATAAAAGTGTGATGATCTTCATTATTAGAGCATTGTCCCATGTGAGGAAAGGATGATGGAGACTATGATTCCCCCACAAGTCGAGATGAGACTCCGCACGAAAAAAAGAGGCCATAAAAAAGAGAAGGCCCAAACAAAAAAAAAGAGAGAAAAAGAGAGAAGGGGCAATGTTACTATCCTTTTTCCACACTTGTGCTTCAAAGTAGCACCATGATCTGCATGATAGAGATTCTCTTGTTTTGTCACTTTCAAATACTAGTGGGAATTTTTATTATAGAACTTGGCTTGCATATTCCAATGATGGGCTTCCTCAAAATGCCCTAGATCTTTGTGAGCAAGCAAGTTGGATGCACACCCACTTAGTTTATTTTGTTGAGCTTTCATATATTTATAGCTCTAGTGCATTCATTGCATGGAAAACCCTACTCCTCACATTGACATCAATTGATGGGCATCTCCATAGCCCATTGATTAAGCCGCGTCGATGTGAGACTTTCTCCCCTTTTGTCTTCTCCACACAACCTCCATCATCATATCCTATTCCATCTATAGTGCTATGTCCATGGCTCGCGCTCATATATTGGGCGAAAGTTGAAAATGTTAAGTATGAAACAATTGCTTGTCTTGTCATTGGGGTTGTGCATTATGGGAGCATTTTGTGTGACGAAAATGAAGCATGGCCAAACTATATGATTTTGTAGGGATGAGATTTCTTTGGCTATGTTATTTTGATAATACATAATTGCTTGGTGAGTATGCTTGAAGTATTATTGTTTTTATGTCGATATTAAAATTTTGTCTTGAATCTTATGGATCTGAATATTCTTGCCACAGTAGAGAAGATTACATTGATGAATATGTTAGGTAGCATTCCACATCAAAAATTTTGTTTTTCATCATTTACCTACTCGAGGACGAGCAGGAATTAAGCTTGGGAATGCTTGATACGTCTCCAACGTATCTATAATTTTTGATTGTTCTATGCTATTATATTATCAATCTTGGATGTTTTATATGCATTTATATGCTATTTTATATGATTTTTGGGACTAACCTATTAACCTAGAGCCCAGTGCCAGTTTCTGTTTTTTTCCTTGTTTTTGAGTATCGCAGAAAAGGGATATCAAATGAAGTCCAATTGACCTGAAAATTTACGAAGATTATTTTTGGACCGGAAGAAGCCCTCGGAGTATCGGAGATGGACTAGAAGAGTCTCGAGGCACCCACGAGGGTGGGGGCGCGCCCTACCCCCTGGGCGTGCCCCCTACCTTGTGGCTGCCTCGGAGACCCCCCTGACTTGTTCCTGACGCCAAAAATCCCTATAAATGTAGAAACCCCCGAAAATAAACCTAGATCGGGAGTTCCGCCACCGCAAGCCTCTATAGCCACCAAAAACCAATCGGGACCTTGTTCCGGCACCCTGCCGGAGGGGGATCCCTCACCGGTGGCCATCTTCATCATCCCGGTGCTCTCCATGACGAGGAGGGAGTAATTCACCCTCGGGGCTGAGGGTATGTACCAGTAGCTATGTGTTTGATCTCTCTCTCTCTCTCTCGTGTTCTTGATTTGGCATGATATTGATGTACTGTGAGCTTTGCTATTATAGTTGGATCTTATGATATTTGCCCCCCTCTACTCTCTTGTAATGGATTGAGTTTTCCCTTTGAATTTATCTTATCGGATTGCGTCTTTAAGGATTTGAGAACACTGGATGTATGTCTTGCATGTGCTTATCTGTGGTGACAATGGGATATTCACGTGATCTACTTGATGTATGTTTTGGTGATCAACTTGCGGGTTCAGTGACCTTGTGAACTTATGCATAGGGGTTGGCACACATTTTCGTCTTGACTCTCCGGTAGAAACTTTGGGGCACTCTTTGAAGTTCTTTGTGTTGGTTGAATAGATGAATCTGAGATTGTGTGATGCATATCGTATAATCATACCCACGGATACTTGAGGTGACATTGGAGTATCTAGGTGACATTAGGGTTTTGGTTGATGTGGGTCTTAAGGTGTTATTCTAGTACGAATTCTAGGATAGATCGAACGGAAAGAATAGCTTCATGTTATTTTACTACGGACTCTTGAATAGATCGACCAAAAAGGATAACTTTGAGGTGGTTTCGTACCCTACAATAATCTCTTCGTTTGTTCTTCGCTATTAGTGACTTTGGAGTGACTCTTTGTTGCACGTTGAGGGATAGTTATATGATCCAATTATGTTATTATTATTGAGAGAACTTGCACTAGTGAAAGTATGAACCCTAGGCCTTGTTTCCCAGCATTGCAATACCGTTTACGCTCACTTTTATCACTTTCTACCTTGCTGTTTTTATATTTTCAGATTACAAAAACCTATATCTACCATCCATAGTGTACTTGTATCACCATCTCTTCGCTGAACTAGTGCACCTATACAATTTACCATTTTATTGGATGTGTTGGGGACACAAGAGACTCTTTGTTATTTGGTTGCAGGGTTGCTTGAGAGAGACCATCTTCATCCTACGCCTCCCATGGATTGATAAACCTTAGGTCATCCACTTGAGGGAAATTTGCTACTGTCCTACAAACCTATGCACTTGGAGTCCCAACAACGTCTACAAGAAGAAGGTTGTGTAGTAGACATCAAGCTCTTTTCTCATCACTTTGAACTTTTGGGGCACATCAAACAACTGTAGCAGGTTTACGGAATGGCCTCTGATCATCCTATGATCGCATGACTTGGGCAACAAGGTATGCCTCAAGATAGTGTTGATGGTGGTCAGACCAGACAATAGATAGTACACAGAGCCCATCTTGTGAGTCTCCAAGGCTTTGTCAGGAATCTCCTTGTACATGTTAGCCATTGAGTTGTGATCTTTCTTCTTCTTGGCATAAACATCTATGTCATCTTCATGCTCTACAGGGGCATTGATCAATTTGGCCCATTCAGCAACTATCAATTGGTACCTGGTACCCTCAGACATCCAGACAATTCTGCCATCAGGATAGAAATGTGTCGTGGAGTATAATTGCATGATGAGTTCATCATTCCACTTGGTCAACTTCTGACCCACAAATTTGTCTACCCCACATAGCCTGAAGCTCTCATGCACTCCTGGGAAGTGGTCTTCATTGTTATCAATATACTTCCAGCCTACCCACTTCATATCACAGATAATTGGCTTCTTCTCTAGCAGAATGGTCTCATAGAAGTCCTGCTGCTCCTTGGTGTGAAACATGTAATACACAATGGTCCTTCTCCTCACAGCATATGGATCAGATTGTCTCCATAGTCTGAGACCTGCACCCTTTCTGATCTTCATATTCTCTGCCACTGGATGATTGTCATCATGGTCAGGGATCTTGGGCTTCAACTTCCTAAGCACTTGGGCTTCAGCTTCTTCCTGCAATCTCAGTCTCAGGCACTGGGGCCTTGTTCTTCTCAGCAGGTGGTATATTCCTTGTGCTCCTCTTTGGTGTAGTCTTGGGAGATGGAGCAAAATCTTTGGGGGCTGTCTTGGGCTTAGAAGGGCAGCCCCAGACTTGATGGCATCCCCCATCAGCTTTTGTACCTTGGGTGCTGGTGCAGCATCCTCAGCTTCCTCTTCTTCCTCATCCTCAACTGGGTCTTCCATCATAGAGGATCCCCCAATGACTCCGGCCATGGTCTTCTTGACCCTTTCATTTCTCTTCTTGCCCTCACCAACAACCTCTTCAGTTGCTTTGGAAGTTTCAAGAGTTGAGGCCTTGGCTTTTGAAGTGGGCACTCTCTTTGCGGGAGCCTTCTTATGCATACCAGGCTTTGTAGATGCAGCTGTGCCAAACTCTTTCTTGACAACCCTTTTCTTGGAGCTGACTTTCTCCTCAACAGCTACATAGTCTCCATCTTCAGACTCAGAATTTCTCTTCCTCCTCTACCTAGTAGCAGCCTTAGGCAGGTTGCTAGGAGTACTTCTGTTGCCATCATCATAACTGTCAGAGGGACTAGTGCCATCACTCAGATTCACTTGCTCTTCTGACATGTTCTGGCTATCACTCTAATCAGACATTCTGGCACTGCAAGCTGACAGCTGACCCTGTGAATAGTTATAGATGAGATAGAGTGGATGAGCATCACAAAAGTGTAGAGGTTTTGCAAAATAGATGAGTCAAAAACTTAGTTTTAGTTTTTCACAGAAAGCATTTCGGAGCTACCAATTTGATAAACTGGGTGACACCGAAGCAACTTTGGAGTTTAAACTAGTGAAATGGTTAGACCGAGACATAGTTCGGTGACTCCGAGATTGCTAGGGTTTCACTGAGAGTTGAACTCAGTCACACCGATTTGCAAGTTTTGGTCAGACCGAAAGTGCAAGTGCAAAGGCCTAAGCCAAATCGGTCAGACCGATTTCCACAACTCAGCCGGTCCAAGATGAGTTCGGCGGAAACCTAACCCTAAATTTTCAAATCAAATCTAATCTAAAGGAGGTTTTTGCTAGACAGGGTGATCTCATGCGTGGTAAGAAACATGGCATTTGCTTTCTGCTTAGAATCGGAAGTAAGGATTGCACAAAGGTTCAAACTCATACCCTAGTTCGGCGATGAGTTCGCTATGGCGGCAACAGCGGAGCAGAATTCCGTTGACAGCGACGGAGACTAGCGGCGGGAGGTCGCTGGCGACGAGAGGACGGTCCAGAGACCCGAGACGGCAGAGCAGGACACGCGCAGGCGGAGATGTTTTGGAGAAATTTCCAAACTTTGACCCGTCGATATATATATCCTGACCCTCTCGGTGTGACTGAGTGGAACAACTCCGTGGCACCAAGATGTAGAATCGCAAGCGTTTACTGCAACTCGGTGTGACCGAAAGGTTCTAATCTTTTGCACTGAGATTGAAAACCTAGATCAACTCGGTGAACTCGGTCAGACCGAAAAGGATGAATTGGTCAGACCGAAGTGCACAGAGAGGTTTTGGAAGTTTAAGTCTATGACGAATTGATGACTCTGAGTGCTCCTCACACAGAGGGTTCGAATTGGACTTGATCAAACTTTGTGATGTAGCATGAATAGAGTTTGAGACGAGAAAAGCATAGATAGCTGGAAGAAGTTCTTAGGCATTCTTGTCCATCCATTTGGCAAAAGAGCCAAACAATCAAAACAACAAATGGATGTCCTCGAATCAGTAAAATATGCAACCAACATGCTCACATAATAAAATGGCAAATGAACACTCTAGCATCTAACAAGCAATTGGCGATGACTAGGTCATCTATATTTGAGTATATTAACTTAGGAGTCAAATGAGAACATTTGATCTTAGGTCATACTCATCGTTTAAGCGCAAGTGGGGTTACCACTTTTACATAAAGCATTGTTGTGTTCACACCATTAGAGTTGCTTTAGCTCAATTCTTAGAGTAAAGCTCCCCCTAGATGTGATATCCCCCCTAAGAGGGATGAACTAACCTTGGGTTTTGTCGATGATGACTTCATGTAGATGTTGAAGATGTGGATGCTCAATGTTGATGTAGACCATTTGTAGCAATCCATTGGAGTGAGTTGCACTTTCAATACCTACATGGTTTAGTCCCACAAGGAACAAACAAGGATATCCATAGAGTGAAGTTCACACAAGATGATGTCCATGAAAGCATTAGGTTACCCTGTCCCTTGTCTACCAACAAGAGGGTTTGTGACTCCTTGAACTAGTGCAAGCTGTGGAAGTTGTTTGCACTTGTCCTTGCTAAAATGATATGAGTGAAGTATGTTCGTGGAGTCATCCTCAAGAACTCTCTAGTTCTTCTTCTACGGGATCCACATCAACTTGATGGGAATCCTTGGAGTTGTAGTCGTACTTGATGAAGTAGAACTTGATGTAGTCTTGGGAACCCACTTGACCAAGGCCTTGGGAGCTTCTTCAAATGCATCAATCTCATCTTGAAGCTTGTCGTTGCCTTTTTGCTTGTCGTCTTGTGGTGGAAGATCATCTTGAGTTTGTGTCCCCTTGAAAGAAGTAGGGTCATACCTCTCTTGTTGAGGAACAAACTCTGTCTTGGGGTATTGATCTTCTTCCCACCCAACTCCATTGGCATTGAACTTTCGTTCAAAACCAACACCTTGATTCTTCCGGTGCCTTCCTTGCTTGCGTACAATTTCCTCAAATTGCTTACTTCCGGCAAGGCTCTTGTAAACACCTTTCTCTATAATTCCCTTCAATATGCTATTTTCTTGCTCAAGTGTAACTTTGCTAAGAGAATCATTAGTGGAATCAAGAGAACTACTAGAAGCAACAATATTGGATTTGACATGATTGTTGTTACTACTAGAAGAAGAATCTTTCTTACTCTTGTTGCTAGATTTAACTTGTGGCATGTAAGTAGACAAGAGTAAACGCTTGGCGATGTAAGAAGAACTTTTCTTGCGAAGATCATCATTGGTTGCTTTTAAGAACCCATGCTCTTGCTCTAGATTGAGCTTTTCAAAGCGTAGCTTCTCATGAATCTTTAAAAGCTCTCGATGATCTTCCAAGGTAGTTTCATGAGCTAACTTAAGAGTGTTTAGTTCTTTAGTTAGATGCTCGATCTCCTTCTTATCATCGTCATTCGTTTTATCTTGATTAGCTTGATTAATAGCAAGTTCATCATAGTTTTCATCACTAGAGTTGTCAACAAGTAAATCATCACCACCTAGAAAATCATCTTCATCACTATTGAAATTAACATACTCGGGGTGTGATACCTTTGGGACTTTAGCCAGGAAGCATCTTCCAATTCCTTCATTTGGTGAGTCAAATATGTCATAGGAGTTGGTTGACACAAGTGCTAGACCGGCAACACCTTCATCTTGAGTATATTCGGAGTTGGAATGATAACTTCTCTCGGAGTTGGAGCCGGATACCCATTCACCAACTTGAGCTTGACTCCTTGATGACCTGTCCTTCCTCTCTGAATCCTTGCTTCTGCGATAGGTTCTTCGTTCATAACGATCATCTCTACTCCTTCTCTCTCTTAGAGGTGATTCTTCTCTTCTACTTCTCCTTTTAGGTGAGTCTTCTCTTCTTTTGTAGGGAGCCATACACTCATTTGAGTAGTGTCTGGGTCTTCCACAGTTGTAGCAATTACGCTCACAACTAGAAGATCTTTTGTCATTGTAGGACCTTGACTTGGAACTTCTTTCTTTGGTTCTACTCTTGTAGAACTTGTCGAAGGTCTTCACCATTAGGGTCAATTCCTCATTAAAGGCTTGTTTCTCACTTGATGATGTAGGAGCATCACATGAGGCTTTGTAAGCACCACTTGACTTGTTGTGAAGCTCTTCTTTATCCTTGAGTGACATCTCATGAGCAACAATTCTTCCAATGACTTCCGTTGGCTTGAGATCTTTGTAATTGGGCATCATTTGGATCAATGTGCATACGGTATCATATTTTCCATCCAAGGCTCTTAGGATCTTCTTGATGATGAATCTGTCGGTCATCTCTTCACTTCCTAAGCCGACAATCTCATTTGTGACGAGAGCAAGCCTAGAGTACATTTCAGCGACACCTTCACCATCCTTCATTTTGAACGTGTCAAGCTGACTTTTAAGCACATCCAATTTGGATTCCTTGACGGAGTCGGTACCTTCATGCATATCTATCAAAGTATCCCAAATTTCTTTGCATTCTCAAGACGGCTGGTTTTGTTGAATCTTCAGGGCACAATCCGTTGAAGAGGACATCGCAAGCTTGAGCATTGTATTGCAGCATTCTCAATTCTTATGCGGAAGCTTCATGATTTGGTTCTCTCCTATCAAAGAATTCACCTTGCAAGCCAATACACATAATAGCCCAAACGGCGGGGTTATGTCCAAGAATATGCATTTTCATCTTATGCTTCCAACTAGCAAAATTAGTACCATCAAAGTAAGGACCTCTACGGTGGTAATTTCCCTTGCTAGACGCCATACTCTCCTAGGTTGTGAAACCAGCGCTACGATCATCAAAGCTATGGAAATCATGGCAAATGGAGACCAAAGCTCTGATACCACTTGTAGGATCGAAAGTATGTCTAGAGAGGGGGTGATTAGACTACTTGACCAAATAAAAATCTAGCCTTTTCCCAATTTTAAGTCTTGGCAGATTTTAGCAACTTAGCACAAGTCAAGCAATCAACCTACACATGAAATTCTAAGAGTATAGCAGAGGAATGTAAATCATTGCATATGAAGGTAAAGGGAGGAGTTTGGAGGGAGCAAACGCAATGTAGACACGGAGATTTTTGGCGTGGTTCCGATAGGTGGTGCTATCGTACATCCACGTTGATGGAGACTTCAACCCACGAAGGGTTATGATTGCGCGAGTCCACAGAGGGCTCCACCCATGAAGGGTCCATGAAGAAGCAACCTTGTCTATCCCACCATGGCCATCGCCCACGAAGGACTTGCCTCACTTGGGTAGATCTTCACGAAGTAGGCGATCTCCTTGCCCTTACAAACTCCTTGGTTCAACTCCACAATCTTGACGGAGGCTCCCAAGTGACACCTAACCAATCTAGGAGACACCACTCTCTAAAAGCTAATAGATGGTGTGTTGATGATGAACTCCTTGCTCTTGTGCTTCAAATGATAGTCTCCCCAACACTCAACTCTCTCTCACAGATTTGATTTGGTGGGAAGATGATTTTAGTGGAAAGCAACTTGGGAAGGCTAGAGATCAAGATTCTTGTGGTTGGATTGGAATATCTTGGTCTCAACACATGAGTAGCTGGTTCTCTCTCAGAAAATGAATGGTGGAAGTGTAGGCACGTTCTGATAGCTCTCTCCATGAATGGAGGATGGGTGGAGGGGTATATATAGCCTCCACACAAAATCTAACCGTTACACACAATTTACCAAAATCGGTGGGACTGAATACTCAAAATCGGCCAGACCAATTCAGTTCAAAATGTGAAAGTTAGGCTTTTCGGTGGGACCGACATGTCAACTCGGTGGGACCGGTTTCATTAGGGTTAGGGCATAACGTAATCTCGGTGAGACCGATCACATGAACTGAGTGAGACCAATTTCTGTAATAGATAAACAGAGAGTTGGTCAGGCAAACTCGGTGGGACCGATCGCTCATCTCGGTGAGACCGAAATGTTACGAAAAGGAAACAGAGAGTTTGCATTGCGAACTCGGTGGCACCGATTGCTCATGTTGTTTTGACCAAAACGTTACAAAGGGAAACAAAGAGTTTGCAATCCCATCTCGGTGAGACCGAGATCCCTATCGGTGAGGCCGAACTGATTAGGGTTTCTGGCTATGGCTATGGCAAATGAACTCGGTGGCGCCGGATAGATCAGATCGGTGGGGCCAAGTTTGACTTTTGGTTTGGGACATATGTGGATATGAGAAAGTGATTGAGGGACTTTGGAGCATATCACTGAGCATCTTGAGCAAGCAAGCCATTAAGCAACACCTCATCCCCTTTTAATTGTATTGGCTTTTCCTATGGACTCAATGTGATCTTGGATCACTAAAATGAAAATGTAGAGTCTTGAGCTTGAGCCAATATGTGTCCTTAGCATTTTGAGGGGTCCACATTCCTAGTCCATGTCATGCCAATCATTGAACTCGCTGAAATGATCATCTTGAAAGAGCATTAGTTCAATGAGCTATATGTTGTTAGGAATTACCAAAACCACCTAGGGATAGTTGCACTTTCAGCAGGGGGCACCCCAAAGCACAACATCAATTGTCTTATCCATGTGCGGTGCCCCCCTCCACAGTTTACCACCTCGGTCATATTGTCATAGTGCTTAGGCGAAGCCCTGCGCGGATCACATAACCAACACCGTCACCACAGCATCGTGCTGACGGAACTCTCCCTCGACCCTCTACTGGATCGAGAGCTCGAGGGACGTCATCATGCTGAACGTGTGCTGAACACGAAGGTGTCATATGTTCGGTACTTGGATCGTCAAGACATTTGACTACATCAACCGCGTTACATAACGCTTCCGCTTTCGGTCTACGAGGGTACGTGGGCACACTCTCCCATCTTGTTGCTATGCTTCTCCTAGATAAATCTTGTGTGATCGTAGGAATTTTATTGAATTACTACATTCCCCAATGACACATTTCATTGAAATATCTGTCCCTTTCTTGTAAAAGGCATGAGAATTTACTAAATGGCACGAGCATGGTTTTCCAGGTCATTCTTGTGCACCCTTTCATGCACCGATTGTTTGAAAACTCGAATTATGTGCATTAATGCCTAGGAAATGCACATAATCCCCTAAATATGGCAAATGAACCCGGAAAGTGCCAAATTTGAATTGCAGGTTGTATGTTCATCATAGAAAAACTTGTGGACAAAGGACAAAGGAAATTTGGATCCCCCTTCAATCTTGGTGATTTCCCCCTCGAAACCATGAAACTTCCTCGGTGATGGTTCGATTTGTGAGAGGCTTGCATCACGACATAAGGAAAACATTCTCCAATTTTTATCAGGGCATGGTGAGGCCATACCATTGCACCATGCGAGGCGCCATGTTTTCCAACCATGTGTTTCATTTTTTGTATAGTTGTTAACCCAATAAACGACACATTTATGGTTGACTATTGCCACACATTTCCTTGAAATATCTGCCCATTCCTTGTAAAAGGCATGAGAATGTACTAAATAACACGAGCATGGTTTTCTAGACCGTTCTTGTGCACCTTTTCATGCACCGATTGTTTGAATTTGAATTATGTCCATTAATGCCTAGAAAATACACATAATCCCATAAATATGGCAAATGAGCCCGGAAAAATTTCAAATTTGAACACGTTGCATTTGAGGCGGTATGTTGATCATTGGAAAAAAACTGAATGACAAACTAGGACGGAAATTTGGAATCCCCTTCAATCTTGGGGATTTCCCTCTCGAAAGCATGGAACTTCCTCGGTGATGGTTCGATTTATGAAGGGCGTGCATGACGACATAAGCGAAACCTTCTCAAATTTTTACTAGGGCATGGTAAGGTCATACCATGGCACCATGCCAGGCATCATGTTTTTCAAGCATTTATTTCATTTTTTCTATAGTTTAAAACCCAACAAACAAACATTTGTGGTTGACTATTGTCACACATTTCATCGAAATATCTATCCATTCCTTGTAAAAAGCATGAGAATTTACTAAATGGCATGAGCATGGTTTTCCAGGCCGTTTTTGTGCACCCTTTCATGCATCGATTGTTTGAACTTGAATTATGTGCATTAATGCCTAGTAAATGCACATAATCCCCTAAATATGGCAAATGAACCCGGAAAACTGCCAAATTTGAACACGATGATTCCCAGGTTGTATGTTCATCATAGAAAAAAACTCGTGGACAAAGGACAAAGGAAATTTGGACCCCCTTCAATCTTGGTGATTTCCCCCTCGAAACCATGAAACTTCCTCGGTGATGGTTTGATTTATGAAAGGCGTGCATGACGACATTTTTTCAGGGCACGGTGAGGCCATACCATGGCACCACACTAGGCGCCATGTTTTCCAAGCATGTATTTCATTTTTGTTTGGAATGTCCAGGGGAAGGAGAAGCGAAGACAAGGATACCTGGTGGTGGAATGATGATGTCCAGAAGGCGATTAAAGAGAAGAAAGATTGCTTCAGATGCCTATACCTGGATAGGAGTGCAGACAACATAGAGAAGTACAAGATGGCGAAGAAGGCCGCAAAGCGAGCTATTGGTGAAGCAAGGGGTCGGGCATATGAGGAACTCTACCAACGGTTAGGCACGAAGGAAGGTGAAAAGGACATCTATAAGATGGCCAAGATCCGAGAGAGGAAGACGAGGGATATTGGACAAGTCAAATGCATCAAGGACGGAGCAGGCCAACTCTTGGTGAAGGACGAGGAGATTAAGCATAGATGGCGGGAGTACTTCGACAAGCTGTTCAATGGGGAGAATGAGACTTCTACCATTGAACTAGATGACTCCTTTGATGAGACCAGCATGCGTTTTGTGCGGCAAATCCAAGAGTCTAAGGTGAAGGAGGCTTTAAAAAGGATGAAAGCAGGCAAGGCGATGGTCCCTGATTGTATCCCCATTGAGGTGTGGAAAGGTCTCTGGGACATAGCGATAGTATGGATAAGCACCGCTTTCAACCTCATTTTTCAGGCAAACAAGATGCCAGAAGAATGGAGATGGAGTATATTAGTACCAATCTTCAAGAACAAGGGGGGTGGTCAGAGTTGTACTAATTATCGTGGAATTAAGCTGATGAGCCATACAATGAAGCTATGGGAGAGAGTCATTGAGCACCGCTTAATAAGAATGGCAAGCGTGACCAAAAATCAGTTTGGTTTCATGCCTGGGAGGTCGACCATGGAAGCCATTTTCTTGGTACGATAACTTATGGAGAGATATAGGGAGCAAAAGAAGGACTTGCATATGGTGTTCATTGACTTGTAGAAGGCCTATGATAAGATACCGCAGAATGTCATGTGGTGGGCCTTGGAGAAACGCAAAGTCCTAGCAAAGTACATTACCCTCATCAAGGACATGTACGATAATGTTGTGACAAGTGTTTGAACAAGTGATGTCGACACCGATGACTTCCCAATTAAGATAGGACTGCATCAGGGGTCAGCTTTGAGCCCTTATCTTTTTGCATTGGTGATGGATGATGTCACAAGGGATATACAAGGAGATACCCCATGGTGTATGCTCTTTGCGGATGATGTGGTGCTAGTTGACGATAGTCGGACGGGGGTAAATATGAAGTTAGAGTTATGGAGACAAACCTTGGAATCGAAAGGGTTTAGGCTTAGTAGAACTAAAACCGGGTACATGATGTTTAGTACTACTAGGTGTGAGGAGGAGGAGGTTAGCCTTGATGGCCAGGTGGTGCCTCGGAAGGACACTTTTCGGTATTTGGGGTCAATGTTGCAGGAGGATGGGGGTATTGATGAAGATGTGAACCATCGAATCAAAGCCGGATGGATGAAGTGGCGCCAAGCTTCTGGCATTCTCTGTAACAAGAGAGTCCACAAAAGCTAAAAGGCAAGTTCTACAGGACGGCGGTTCGACCCGCAATGTTGTATGGCGCGGAGTGTTGGCCGACTAAAAGGCGACATGTTCAACAGTTAGGTGTGGCGGAGATGCGTATGTTGAGATGGATGTGTGGCCACACGAGGAAGGATCGAGTCTGGAATGATGATATACGAGATAGAGTTGGGGTAGCACCAATTGAGGAGAAGCTTGTCCAACATCGTCTGAGATGGTTTGGGCATATTCAGCGCAGGCATCCAGAAGCCCCAGTGCATAGTGGATGGCTAAAGCGTGCGGAGAATGTCAAGAGAGGGTGGGGTAGACCGAATTTGACATGGGAGGAGTCCGTTAAGAGAGACATGAAGCATTGGAGTATCACCAAAGAGCTAGCTATGGACGGGGGTGCGTGGAAGCTTGCTATCCATGTGCCAGAGCCATGAGTTGGTTGCGAGATCTTATGGGTTTCACCTCTAGCCTACCCCAACTTGTTTGGGACTAAAGGCTTTGTTGTTGTTGTTGTTGTTGTTGTTGTTGTTGTTGTTGTTGTTGTTGTTGTTGTTGTTGTTGTTGTTGTTGTTGTTGTTGTTGTTCTTGTTGTTGTTGTTGTTGTTGTTGTTGTTGTTGTTGTTGTTGTTGTGATAGTTGTTAACCTAGTAAACGACGCATTTATGGTTGACTATTGCCACACATTTCCTTGAAATATCCGCCCATTCCTTGTAAAAGGCATGAGAATGTACTAAATAGCATGAGCATGGTTTTCCAGACCATTCTTGTGCACCTTTCCATGCACCAATTGTTCGAATTTGAATTATGTGCATAATTAATGCCTAGAAAATGCAAATAATCCCCTAAATATGGTAAATGAGTTCAGAAAAATGTCAAATTTGAACATGTTGCATTTGAGGCGGTATGTTGGTCGTTGGAAAAAAACCAAATGACAAACTAGGACGAAAATTTGGATTCCCCTTCAATCTTGGTGATTTCCCTCCCGAAAGCATTGAACTTCCTCGGTGATGGTTTGATTTATGAAGGGCGTGCATGAAGACATAAATCAAACCTCCTCAGCTTTTAACCAGGGCATGGTGAGGCCATACCATGGCACCATGCCAGGCGTCATGTTTTTCAAGCACGTATTTCATTGTTCTATAGTTGATAACTCAGTAAATGACGCGTTTGTGGTTGAATATTGCCACGCATTCCATTGAAATCTCTGCCCATTCCTTGTAAAAGGCTTGAGAAATTACTAAATACCATGAGTATGGTTTTTCTAGACCATTCTTGTGCACCTTTTCAAGCACCAATTGGTTGAATTTGAATTATGTGCATTAATGTCTACAAAATGCACATAATCCCCTAAATATTGTAAATGAACCCAGAAAAGTGTCAAATTTGAACATGGTGATTAGAAGGGTTTATGTCGTGGTTTTGTCATGGCAGATGTCCTCGTGAAAGGACTTAGTCGTGGAGCCATCGCAACGGGTTAGCTTGTAGGGGTTAAAGCGGACAAGGGATGCAAAGAGTTATACTGGTTCGGCCCCTTACGGTGAAGGTAAAAGCCTACGTCCAGTTGTGATGGAATTGCTTGGGTTTCGATGACCAGGGAGCGAATCCGCTTTGCCTGGCTCTCGAGTTCTTGTTTGTTGTCCCTAAGCCGCCGCCGGGTCGTCCCTTTATATACATAGGTTGACGCCCGTCGGTTTACAGAATCCCGAGGCCGGCTCATAAACGTGTCTGACTCGGTCTCTACTCTTTCTATCTTATAGCACAAGTTTACATATCAATGTCAGTTTATGTCTACATGCCTTGATCCTCCTTTGGGCCCTGCGCCTTCATAAAGCGCCACCGTCTTTGTCTTCATGGGCTTCAAATATAATAACTCATTATGGGGATAACCCGGCCTCTCCTGGCCGGTTTATGCCCAGCGGAAATATCCCCAACATTAGGCCCCAGGTTGATTTGAACTGGTTCATGTCAATCTTCAATACTTAGGGAAATTTCTTCTTCATCACCTTCACGTAAGTCTCATAAACCGCCATGACATCATCTTCCAGGATCATGATAAACCACCATGACATCATCTTCCAGGATCATGATAAACTGCCATGACGTCACCTGCTATTAAAGATTGCGTATATCTCGCCTTCATTAATGAGCCTCCGACAATCGAGGCGACAACGCTGCCACATATCCCATTTTTAGGCTCCTCTCTTCTCGCGCCTGTCACTTATCCATTCATCTTATAAATAAGGCCGAGGGGTTCTTTTCATTTTTTTTCCTTCGTGCCCCTTCACATCGTCCTCTTCCTCGCGTCGCCCGAACGTTGGAGCTTTGTCGCCGCCGTCGACCTTCGCATCTGCTCCAACAACAGCCGCTGCATCACCCTGATCATACCAGAAAGCCGCGGCGCCTCTCCGCTGTTCCTTTGACACTGGTAAGCCTTCTCTCCTTCCACCCTAGATCTTATCATTAGGGTTTGTAGTCATCGGAGTTCTTCGAAGTTCTAAAGCTGTTCTTCCCTGTTCTTCATTAGATCCTATGCAATGAACTCCAAACTTGATATACTTCCATGCGGTAGTAATGATAACCCTTATTTCGTCATCAAACCATGTTCTTTGTGCGTAAAAATCCGACCAGGAACTTCACAAACTGCTCAGTCATCAATTTTTTAGGTCTAAATATTTTCCTTTTCCTGACATGTGGTAGATCTGAATTTCCAATGTGAACCTGTGAAACTTGTTTTTCCTCACTTAGTCGTTTTTTGCTTCAGATCTGTACTTTCATTGTCTACGTAGGCGGTTTATCCTTTAGAAAATAATCTGCCATATGCCATTAGTCCCCTCGTAAACCGCCAGTCGCCTTACCATTTATAACAGCATCTTCCTCCGGTTTAACAATTTTGCATGCTTGAATGCTTTTTCCTTAACCTGCTACGCTTTATGCTTGCTAATCATGAGTCTTAAACCGGCATCAATCTTTTCCAGCTCCTTATTCGAAATGGCCAAACAGTTCTATGCTTGTAACTAGGTCCCTTCTCGGGTTTCTCAAGAGCAGTTAGATGGATGTGTCATAACTGGTGTTTTACCAAAACAAAGTGAAATCCACTGGCGCATTCCTGGTCCAGAAAATCCTCCTATCCGAAAAGACGGCGAGGTAGTGATATTTGTTGATCACATGAACCGTGGTTTTAAACCGCCCGGATCCAAGTTCTTCCGAGATGTGCTTGCCAGCTTCCAGATCCACCCTCAAGATATTGGACCCAACTCTGTATCCAATATTTGTGACTTTCAAGTATTTTGTGAAGCCTATCTGCAAGAAGAGCCAACTGTTGAATTGTTCCGGGATTTTTTCTATTTAAACCGTCGTACTGAATTCGTAGACGGGCCCAACACTGAACTTGGTGGCGTCTCCATTCAGTAAAGGAAGGATGTCATCTTTCCTCACGCCATACTTCACAGTCATCCTAAGGACTGGAACCAGACTTGGTTCTACTATAAGGATACTTCCCCTGAAGATGAGAACCCTCTGACGTGTTACCGTGATCACCGGCTTACCAACACACACCCACTTCCTCAACGACTGACTGCCAAGGAACGGTCCACATACACACCACAACTCGCCAAGCTCAGAGCCTTCGTAGCTAACGGTTTGACAGGAGTGGACATTGTTTGTTGCTGGATATCTTGGAGTATTTTACCGTTAAGCCGTCGCCCCGGTTTAATGTGTGAGTACACAGGGGACTCAAAAGATCCTCAACGTCATATTGATATTCAGCTAACAGAGGCTGAAGTTACTGAGTCTGTTAAGAAGATGCTGAATGAACCGGAAGCCGTTTGCAGTAGGACCGGGCTAAGCCCCTTTTATACATTGAATAAACGCCAGCTATAAGAATTGCCTCACTCCTGCTTTGTACTTGATATTCTTAACTGTGCAATCTTTTATATCCTCTGTCCATCTTTTAACAGGGTGATGACCCTTTCTGGAAGAAGAAATCGCAGGATAAACCGGCCAAGACCCCTCGACCAAAGACAAAGGTTGTCAAAAGACCTGCCAAGAAAAAGACAGCTGAACCCATCGGTTTAAACCTTGATGACGACCTTGATGATCCGGACGTAGAGGTAGAACTTGACTCTCTTGGTTAATTTTTCATACACCTCATTGACAATAATTATTATCAGGATGACGCTGAAGGCAACCAAGCTGATGACGCAGAGGTAATTATCCTTTCCTCCGGTTCAAACCCTCTGCCAACACAAAAAATCCATCAAGCAGTCCGGAAAGTAAGATTTTCTCACCCCCTAGCTCACTTGGACCCAAACTTTCTTTTGAAGAAGCAGTAACACGAAGCTCGCCGCACAACCCGGCACAGTGGCCAAGTAGTCACTTTGGCTGGTTTACCGAACACGCAGGTTTGTAAGTGTTGATGTGAGGTCTCAAACACTTCCGATGCTTCTTATCCCAAGGCAGGTTATTTCTGACAGCCTCTTAATCCATCCGAGTCAAATTATCAGGGAACGCCTCTTTCATCATCCGGTGAGTCAACGGCCACACAACTCCCTCCTCTTAAAACTGTCCCTGGGTAAACACTTTAAACTTTACTCCTTTTGACGCTTTATATTTACATGTTATACTGACCTTTATATCTTTTTCTTTCAGAGCCAAGGCCAGACCTAGCAAGAAGGCTCATGTAGATAAACCGTCTGACGACCATGTGGTTGTCGAACTGGAGAGAACTCCAGAACTGGAAAGAACCAATGCTGATGCCATGCTTGATGATCCACCCCCTCAAGACCATGATTTTGTTGAACCAGCAGAAGTTGATGCAACAGGTCATACTGGTAAACTGGCAAGCCCGGTGCCAACTAATGATAGACCGTCAAGTCCAGCTAAGGCTGCTGATGAATCGTCAACTCCGGTAAAGGCTGCTGGTGACAAGGAAGATGATATTATAATTACTGGTGTTGGCCACACCACCCCTGGCAATCCTATTGCATTATCAAAGCATAGTTCCAAGGAGGAACTCTCTGCTATGGGCAAATGCAAGTGGAGCACAGACTTGTTAAGCTACGCCCACCTCAACGCCCAAGAACTTCATTCTGGTTTCTTAAACCGTATGTACGCAAACTGTGACTACGAAGCCAGCTTAGTGAATCTGATGAAGGAGCGATATGAGGTAACTTCATAACTGTTTCTCTTTTATGTCCAAGTTTTTAGTACCAACTCCAGTAGCCCCCATGGGCCGATTTATGATGCCCATCTAAACCGGGACTTTGCAATATCGCAACTCTGCATGCTTATCTTCCAAGGGCCGGTTTATCTTTTTAGGATGGACCGGTACTTTTAACTTTGTAATCTTGAAACATTCGTCGGTGTAGTCCCCAAGGGCCGGTTTATCTTTCCAAGCTGAACTGGGACTTCAACCAATTTTACTTTGAGTAAACGTACATTAGCCCCAAGTGTCAAGAATAATACTTGTATTGTGCTTCAGACTTGTTTAAAAAGTTCTGATAATCAAGCAAATAGGCATTAGCCCCCAAGTGCCAATTGTATAACTTGTTATGTTCTTGGGACTTCCAAATTTCACTGCCACCTCATAATATGTCTTTCTCTTATAGGCTGAGCTGAGCAAAAAGAAAGCCCAAACCGCTGACCTTCAAGAAAGTATCAAAACCCAGCAAGCAGAGACCTCCAAAGCCAAAGAAGAATTGGCTAGTGCCTTAGCAGCCATGGAGAAGCTGAAGGAAACTTTGAAGAAGGAACAGGCAGACTGGGGCATAGAGAAAGCCGCTTTACAAAAGAGAGCCGAAGACACAGAGGCAGCTCTTAAATCGGTGGTCGAAGAGCTGACCGGTTTAAACCGGCAGATCAATGCCATGACTTCTGCTGTTTTTGGTAAGTACCTCACCTGAAGCTTTTCAATATACATTATCTCATCAGTTGCCGGTTTATTGATGCTTGCAATGACACAGGAACTCACATTACCCATCTGGGCTCTGACATGCGGATGAAGCTGAAGGCTGCCTACACTCTGATAGAGCAGCTATATTCCGGAGCTCAACGGGCCATCTGCACTGCTGCGCATAACAAACCGCCTCCAACTTTGATAAAGGAAACCATTGAGAAATTGTCAATGTTGCCTGCCCATTTGGATGAGTTAAAGAGATCAGGTGCAAGGGCAGGTGCGCTGACTGCACTAATGCGGGCTAAGACATGGATACCGGATCTTGACTCATCGGATATCGGCATATGCTATACTAGCATAAAAGAGGACGACTCAGAGTTTAACAATGATGAGCTTCGAAGGTGACAAAAGAAATGCGCCCCATAGCGAGCAAATTGGTCGCAGAAACAGATCTCTCTCACTATCAGCCGGTTTATGACTCTGATCATAAAAGACTTCCTGTGCCAACACATGATGTAGAAGATCTTATTCCGCCAATCCATAAGCACACATATGCCCCTGATGTTGACCCCTCAAACCTTATAAGTGATGAAGCTATGTTCCAAGCCTTAACAAGAACCGATTGGGCAACCATTGACTTCCAGCCACTGGGTGGAGAGAGGAAGATGCACCAGCGCAGGACGATCCACAGCCTTCAACTCAGCCCGGTGACGAGTCATGATCCGGAGGCCGGTTTAGCCGCCTGCGTACTGCCACACTTGGTTGAAAACAATTATTCTTTCGGGCATTTAAAGCGCCTTGTAATAGGCTAGTTTAAAACACTTGGTCTGCTATGCCATCGTGCATACTTATTTTGCCTAACACTGTTAATCCGCCACGCTTTTATTCTCATAATTCATAGCAGTTTATTCCAACTGTTCCTGCGTACATAAAGTTTGAAAGTATCCTGGTGCTTTACCGTCAGACGGGTCATGATGCCCAGATACATAGCCAGGGTTTGTAACCAAGGCTGTAAAAAGATAATTAAATATGAAAATAAATGATACCTGTGACATTGAATCACAATGTTGGTTGACCAACGTTTGTAGTGATGGCAACAACCCCAATCATGAGTACTGATAACTCCTTCCATATTGTGCCGGTTTATGACAAACACCAGATTATCCGTATGTAACACTAGCGACTTATAGTCGAAACCAGACCAGGTTAATAAGCGCCGGATTATGCTTGATCATGTACTGACAACTTTGTAGTTGAAAGCTGAGCCGGGTTAATGAAAGCCGGTTTATCAAAACCATTATAAATCTCATCAAAGGAGAAAAAACTTGGCAAATAAAAGCATATGAAAACTTGTAGTCGAGGCTTTTCACAGGCTGCCAGGCCCCAAATTCGAGGCTTTTCATGGGCTGCCAGGCCGCTGAGTTAAACCATTTTACAAAGCCTTTTAAGATGGACCTCAATCTTTAACCAATCGTCGTTTTAACTTTGACAAGTTCAGGGTCTATGAGATTGACTTGTCAAAAGTTCGGCGGGCCATACCAGGTTTACCTGGATGGAGTGGCTTACTTAAAAAGGCAGGCTAACCTAAGGTTTTAGGTGTAGACACCAGGTTTCCAAGCCATGGCTTGATAGCCTATTACAAGTGTAGATTTTGTGTTCATTGCGAAGCAAAGAATCCCCAAGCAATATTTGGAGCAGTGCTCAGTGGGTGCCTATGTTTGAGTTGTTCTTTTGCAACACTCTCTTCGGCCCCTAAGTAATTTTCTTTTTGGCTTTGAGCCGATCAAGAGGTGTAGCTATGGTTTGAATACGACCAAGCCCCCAAGTGATTTTTCTGGTGGCCTTGCGCCGATCAAGAGGTGTAGCAATGGTTCGAGTACGACCTAGCCCCCAAGTGATTTTTATATAAGGCCGTATAAGTTGAATTAAGGGGTAAACCGGACTTCGCTTTATGAACAGAAGCCCCCATGTAACCACACATGATATAAGAAAAACAACAGATACCCCGCTTTAGCTGAGGCTCCGGTTTATTATATTGATCATAATATATACATTGTCATAACTATGTACATAAGCAGAGCCTGCAGCTCAAGTATAGTAAGGCCAAAGATGAGCTATATTCCACGGCCGTTGGGTCTCCTCCTACAATTTACGTGAGTCTTTGTGCTCTCAAACATCGATAAGGTAGTATGATCCGTTGTGCAGATTTTTGCTGACCATGAAAGGTCCTTCCCAAGGTGGGGACAACTTGTGCATATCAGTCTGATCCTGGATGAGCCGGAGCACCAGATCGCCTTCTTGAAAAGTTCTGGTCTTAACCCGGCGGCTGTGATAACGTCGCAGATCTTGTTGATAAATCGCCGAACGTGACGCTGCAAGATCACGCTCCTCATCTAACAGGTCCAGTGAGTCCTGACGTGCTTTCTCATTAACAGCTTCAATGTAAGCCGCCACACGGGGTGAGTCATGACGGATGTCACTAGGGAGAACCGCCTCTGCTTCGTAAACAATGAAGAAGGGCGTGTAACCCGTAGATCTGTCCGGTGTGGTGTTGATACTCCATAACATGAAAGGTAACTCCTCCACCCCGACAGTCCGGCGTCCGCTTTAAAGGAACCATAAGCCGGGGCTTGATGCCTCTCAAAATCTCTTGATTGGCTCTCTCTGCTTGACCATTAGATTGGGGTGAGCCACTGATGATACGTCAAGCCGGATGTGCTCACGTTGACAAAATTCTTCCATAGCACCCTTGGACAGATTAGTACCATGATCAGTTATGATGCTGTGTGGAAAACCAAAACGGAAGATCACCTTTTTGATGAATTGAACCACCGTGGCCGCATCACACTTACTGACTGGCTCTACCTCTACCCACTTGGTAAACTTATCAACCGCCACCAGCAGGTGGGTCTTCTTGTCCTTGGACCTCTTAAAGGGCCCAACCATATCCAGCCCCCAAGCTGCAAACGGCCAAGTGATTGGAATCATCCTTAATTCTTGAGCCGGAACATGAGTGCGGCGTGCAAACTTCTGAAAACCGTCACACCTCTTTACCAAATCCTCAGCATCAGCATGAGCTGTCAACCAATAAAAACCGTGACGGAAGGCCTTAGCTACCAAGGATTTTGAACCAGTGTGGTGACCACAATCTCCTTCGTGGATCTCATGCAAAATCTCACAGCCCTCTTAAGGAGACACACAATGCTGAAACGCCCCCATTACGCTGCAATGATGCAACTCCCCATTGATAATGGTCATTGACTTGGATCGCCAGATTATCTATCGGGCCAAAGTTTCATCGTCAGGTAACTCGCCCCGGTTCATGTACGCCAGGTATGGGACTGTCCAATCTGGGATAACGTGAAGAGCCGCCACCAATTGAGCCTCCGGGTCAGGAACAACCAAATCCTCCTCTGTAGGTATCTTGGCAGACGGATTATGTAGCACATCTAGGAAGACATTGGGTGGCACCGGTTTATGTTGAGAGCCTAAGCGACTTAAAGTGTCCGCCGCCTCATTTTTTCGCTGGTCTATATGGTCGACCTGATAACCCTTGAATTGACCAGCCACTATGTCCACCTCTCGTCGATACGCTGCCATGAGTGGATCCTTGGAATCCCAAGTGCCAGACACCTGTTGAGCCACTAGGTCCGAGTCACCAAAGAATTTAACCCGGCTTAAATTCATCTCCTTAGTCGTCCGAAGACCATGGAGCAAGGCCTCATAATTAGCTGCATTGTTAGTGCAAGGGAACATTAAACGAAGAACATAACAAAACTTATCACCTCATGGGGAAGTTAATATGACTCCAACCCCCGAGCCTTCCAATTGTCTGGATCCATCAAACTGAATAGTCCAATAAGTGTTATCTGGCTTTTCCTCCGGTGCCTGCAACTCTGTCCAATCATTGATGAAGTCCACAAGTGCTTGGGATTTGATTGTTGTGTGAGGCATATATTATAACCCGTGAGGTCCAAGCTCAATAGCCCATTTGGCAATCCGGCCAGTTGCTTCTCTATTTTGGATGATATCTGAAGGAAATATGCCCTAGAGGTAATAATAAAGTTATTATTTATTTCCTTATATCATGATAAATATTTATTATTCATGCTAGAATTGTATTAACCAGAAACATGATACATGTGTGAATACATAGACAAACAAAGTGCCACTAGTATGCCTCTACTAGACTAGCTCGTTAATCAAAGATGATTATGTTTCCTAGCCATAGACATGAGTTGTCATTTGATTAATGGGATCACATCATTAGGAGAATGATGTGATTGACTTGACCCATTCCGTTAGCTTAGCACTTGATCATTTAGTTTGTTGCAATTGCTTTCTTCATGACTTATACATGTTCCTGTGACTATGAGATTATGCAACTCCCGTTTACTGGAGGAACACTTTGTATGCTACCAAACATCATAATGTAACTGGGTGATTATAAAGGTGCTCTACAAGTGTCTCCAAAGGTACTTGTTGGGTTGGCATATTTCGAGATTTGGATTTGTCACTCCGATTGTTAGAGAGGTATCTCTGGGCCCACTCGGTAATACACATCACTTAAGCCTTGCAAGCATTGCAACTAATGAGTTAGTTGCGGGACGATGTATTACGGAACGAGTAAAGAGACTTGCCGGTAACGAGATTGAACTAGGTATTGAGATACCGACGATCGAATCTCGGGAAAGTAACATGCCGATGACAAAGGGAACAACGTATGTTGTTATGCGGTTTGACCGATAAAGATCTTCGTAGAATATGTAGGAGCCAATATGAGCATCCAGGTTCTGCTATTGGTTATTGACCGGAGACATGTGTCGGTCATGTCTACATAGTTCTCGAACCCGTAGGGTCCGCACGCTTAAAGTTCGATGATGATTATATTATGAGTTTATGTGTTTTGATGTACCGAAGGTAGTTCGGAGTCCAGGATGTGATCACGGACATGACGAGGAGTCTCAAAATGGTCGAGACATGAAGATTGATATATTGGACGACTATATTCGGACACCGGAATGGTTCCGGGGGTTATCGGATATATACTGAAGTACCGGGGGGGGTTACCGGAACCCCCCCGGAGGTTAATGGGCCTCATGGGCCCAATTGGTGGAAGAGGAGAGGCGACCAAGGGGCAGCCGCGCGCCCCTCCCCTCCCAAGTCCGAATTGGACTAGGAAGGGGGGCGACGCCTCCCTTTCCTTTCTCCCTCTTTCTCCTTCCCTCTCCCACTACAAAAAAGACACATCCGTGACATTTTGGGCCGAACGAATTTTTTTTCTGTCATACATATGACACTTCTATGATGATAACTGTGACAAAACCCGGTATCATCATAGATGTGGTGGGCTCCTACTTCTATGACAAAAAATCATGATAGAAAATGGGCTTTTCGTCCTGGGCAGGCCGGAGACGCAGCTGCATGACATTCTTTGGGCCGTCCATGACGGAAAAAACCATGGTAGAAGCGAGGGCGAGGAAAATTTCGGGGAGTTCCCGATTACGGTGGGATGTCAGGGGCTGAGCGATGTGCATTTCTCTCATACACATACGCGCGGGTGTGCGAGGCGTTGGCTCTAACTGAACCCGAGTGAGGTGTTGGGCTCTAACTGAAACCGAGCGATTGCATTGCAGGCTACGCGTTACTGAACCCGAGCGATCGATTGATGGCTGTTAACTAAACCCGATCGAGTGATTCATTCGCTACTGCTGCTAACTGAAGCCGATCGATGCTGCATCTGGGATGAACAGTGAGCGGTGGCATTGCCTCTGGATGAACAGGACCCCGTGGTGTGGTGGAGGGCTGGATGAACAGTAGACGGTGGAGGGGTGCCCGTGGAGGGGTGGTTGAACAGGACCCCGTGGTGTGGAGGGCTGGATGAACAGTAGACGATGGAGGGGTGGTTGAACAGTAGCCGGTGGAGTAGCGCGCGGTGGAGGCTGGATGAACAGGAGCCCGTGGAGGCTGGAGGAGGTCGACTGTGGAGATGAACAGTATCCCGTGGAGTCCCGTTTTGTGGTACGCCACACCCTCCCGATGAACAGGACCCCCGTTTCGACCTAGGAGGTCCGTTTCGTCCGTTTTGCGGTACGCCACACCCCTCCCGATCAACAGGACCCCCGTTTCGACCGTAGGAGGTCCGTTTCCTCCGTTTTCCGGTACGCCACACCCCTCCCGATCAATAGGACCCCCGTTTCGACCGTAGGAGGTCCATTTCCTCCGTTTTGCGGTATGCCAGACCCCTCCCAATCAACAGGACCCCGTTCCGAACGTAGGAGGTCCGTTTCCTCCGTTGTGCGGTACGCCAGGCCTCGTTTCCATCGCCTGTTCCGTCCAAGCCCTCCCGATGAACACGACCATGCATTCCGTTCCGACCCAGCCGGTTGGCTCCCATGCGTTCCGTTGCCTCCCGATGAACACGACGCATTCCGTTGCCTCCCCATGAACATGACGCATTCCGTTGCCTCCCCATGAACACGACGACGACGCTGTTTCTCCGTTCACACCCAGCCATGTACACGAGCCCTGGCCGTACGTATGCGCGAGTAGGCATTCAAGACCCCGCCCGTTTGTACACATACGTGGCCGTATTTTCTTTCTTGCACCCTGGCCGTTGTACGTACGTGTACATGCTACGTGCGCGCCTCTACTACGACACGTACGCGCCTCTACTATGACACGTGCGCGCCTCTACATCCACCAATATATATGTACGTACACGTTCGCGACCAGAATGACAACACTACGTATGCTTCGACCAGGTGGGTCCCGACTGTCAGGCACTTCCTTGCCTGCGAAGATGTAGCTGGTGGGTCCCAGCAGTCAGGGGCGAATCGTTTTTTTTTGCCCGGATGCACTTCCTTGCGTGCGAAGATGTAGCTGGTGGGTCCCAGCAGTCAGGGGCAAACGTTTTTTCGCGAAATACGGTGGCCCGTCCGGTGGGTCCCCACTGTCAGGTGGAGGAATAATTATTTTGCACATAATAAGGAGGCACATCCTTGCTGCGGCCGTGGACCCAGCTGTCAGCCTCTCCACGTAGAGTCCATGTCTGATGGAAGCCGTTCCTTAACCATGTTGACCACGCCGCGCCGAGAGCACCAGGGCGGTGGACGACGGCGAGGCCTAGGAAGGGGACGACGCGGAACCAGGTAAGACGCGGCAGTGGATGCCCACGCGTAGAGGAGTACGAGGGTTCACTAGTTCGTTGCGGTGTGAGGCTGCCGTCGCCGCAGAATAACATGGGGTGTGGGTGAGTAGAGGGATGGCCTGGCCAGCGGTGGGAGTAGTAGGGGCGGTGAGGCCTCCGCCGCATCGCAGCCGGCCACAGGAGGCAGGAGCACGAGGCACGACCGGCGCTGGTTTGGGCGGTTGGAGCAAGAAGACCAGAGGTTGAAGAAGCACTATGGCCGTTGGATGGACATCGTATGGTCAGTGGAGCTAGAATCGTGCATATTGACTAAGTTGACAAAGCCCTCCGTCCCCGTCAACTTAGTAGGTCCACAAGTAAGCCTGCCACTATACTAGGTCCCAGCTAATAGGGGGAGTATTCATTTTTTTGTGTAATAAGGAGGCACTTCCTTGCCTGCGAAGATATAGCTGGTGGGTCCGAGCTATCAGCGGCGGTAACATTTTTTCACGAAATACAGAGGCCCTTTCGGTGGGTCCCTGATGTCAGGTGGAGGAATCATTATTTTGCGTGTAATAAGGAGGCATTTCCTTGCGTGCGGCCGTGGACCCAGCTGTCGGCCTCTCCACGTACAATCCACTTCAGATGCATGTCGGTCGTTGACCATGTTGACCAGGCCGCGCCGAGAGCACCAGGGCGATGGAGGACGGCAAGGCCTAGGAAGGGAACGACACGGCGGCAAGGAAGACTCGGCAGTTGTTTCCCACGCAGAGGGGAGTACGACTGTACGAGAGTTTACTGGTCCGTTTGCCGTCGCCGGAGAATAACAGCAGGTGTGGGTGAGTAGAGGGATGGCTAGGCCAGCAATGGGAGTACGGTGGGGCGGTGAGGCCTGCGCGCCGGCCGCGGGGAGGAGGGAGCAGGCAGTCCCGCCGGTGCTTGTTTGAGCGGCTGGAGCAGGAAGAGTAGAGATTGAAGAAGCACGACGGCCGTTCGATGGACATCCAACAGTCACTGCTTGTGCGTCAACCTTTTTTTAGGAAAGCCTCAAATCTGTGGAAAACAGCATACAGCCCATCTGCCATTATTTCTAATAATTTACAACCCATTTGCTAATTCTTAAGGTTTTTTATGGAGCCCATATTCTTTTTGTTAGCATTACATCCCATATTGTGGCCATGGTTAAAAAATTATACGAAATTTTGCATATTTCGGTGCGGTCCGAACTGTTTTTAATCCCGAAATTTCGACTCACATTCAAACTGATTTTAAAAATAAATGTATATCAATATAAAAACCAACAAATTCTCCACGCATAAAAATTAATGTAATTTAAAATCTTGAAATGAAAAAAAAGATATTTGAAACTAATTGACGGTTTGATGTGTTTTAAAAATGTACAACCCATTTCTCATTATTGATGGGCCATTTTCTCGGCCAGCCGAATGAAAGCTCTCCTCGTCTTGAAATATTTGCAGCCCAATAGGCTTGACAAAGCGACTTACTTGGTAAATCACAAAAAAAAACTAGGTTGTGGCCGTGGACCCAGCTGTCAACCTCTCCACGTACAGTACTCTTCCGATGGAAGTCATTCCTTGACCACGTTGACCACGCCGCACGGACAGCACCACGGTGGTGGACGACGGCGAGGCCTAGGAAGGGGACGACGCGGAGCTGGGGAAGACGCGGCAGTGGAAGCCAGCGCGGAGAGGAGTATGAGGGTTCGCTGGTTCGGCTGTGGTGTGAGGCTGCCGTTGCCGCAGGGCCTGGCCAGCGATGGGAATAGTAGGGGGCGGTGAGGCCTCCGCGGCAGGACAGCCGGCCACGGGAGGCAGGAGCATGCGGCACGACCGACGCTGCTTTGGGCGGCTGGAGCAAGAAGACCAGAGGTTGAAGAAGCACTACGGCCGTTGGATGGACATCGTACGATCACTGGAGCTAGAATCGTTCATATTGACTAAGTTGACAAAGCCCTCCGTCCCCGTCAACTTAGTAGGCCCACAAGTCAGCCTCCCACAATGGTGGGTCCTAGCTAGCAGGGGGTATTCATTTTTGTGTGCGTAATAAGGAGGCACTTCCTTGCGTGCGAAGATATAGCTGGTGGGTCCAACATGTCAACGGGGGGAACGTTTTTTTCGCGAAATATAGGGTGTGTTTAGTTGCTGGAACAGACTGGAATGTCATGGGTCCGACCCATTCCCGAGACAGGTTCTCGTGTTCAGTTTATGGATGGAATATCACCACCTCGTTCCCACGGGCCGAATATTCGCCCCAGATGCGGAACCGGGTGAGACTGTTGGAAATATGCCCTAGAGGCAATAATAAAAGGATTATTATTATATTTCCTTGTTCATGATAATTGTCTTTTATTCATGCTATAATTGCGTTATCCGGAAATCGTAATACATGTGTGAGTACATAGACACCAACATGTCCCTAGTAAGCCTCTAGTTGACTAGCTCGTTGATCAACAGATAGTCATGGTTTCCTGACTATGGACATTGGATGTCATTGATAACGAGATCACATCATTAGGAGAATGATGTGATGGACAAGACCCAATCCTAAACATAGCACAAGATCGTATAGTTCGTTTGCTAGAGTTTATCCAATGTCAAGTATCTTTTCCTTAGACCATGAGATCGTGTAACTCCCGGATACCGTAGGAGTGCTTTGGGTGTACCAAACGTCACAACATAACTGGGTGACTATAAAGGTATACTACGGGTATCTCCGAAAGTGTCTGTTGAGTTGACACGGATCAAGATTGGGATTTGTCACTCCGTATGACGCAGAGGTATCTCTGGGCCCACTCGGTAATGCATCATCATAATGAGCTCAAAGTGACCAAGTGTCTGGTCACAGGATCATGCATTACGGTACGAGTAAAGTGACTTGCCGGTAACGAGATTGAACGAGGTATTGGGATACCGACGATCGAGTCTCGGGCAAGTAACGTACCGATTGACAAAGCGAATTGTATACGGGGTTGCTCGAATCCTTGACATCATGGTTCATCCGATGAGATCATCGAGGAGCATGTGGGAGCCAACATGGGTATCCAGATCCCGCTGTTGGTTATTAACCGAAGAGCCGTCTCGGTCATGTCTACATGTCTCCCGAACCCGTAGGGTCTACACACTTAAGGTTCGGTGACGCTAGGGTTGTAGAGATATGAATATGTAGTAACCCGAAAGTTGTTCGGAGTCCCGGATGAGATCCCGGACGTCACGAGGAGTTCCGGAATGGTCCGGAGGTGAAGAATTATATATAGGCAGTGCAGTTTCGGCCATCGGGAGAGTTTCGGGGGTCACCGGTATTGTACCGGGACCACCGGAAGGGTCCCGGGGGTCCACCGGGTGGGGCCACCCATCCCAGAGGGCCCCATGGGCTGAAGTGGGGAGGGGAACCAGCCCATAGTGGGCTGGTGCGCCCCCTTTGGCCCACCCCATGCGCCTAGGGTTGGGAACCCTAGGGTGGGGGGCGCCCCACCTGGCTTGGGGGGCACTCCACCCCTTGGCCGCCGCCCCCTCTAGGAGATCCCATCTCCTAGGGCCGGCGCCCCCCTAGGGGAGCCTATATAAAAGGGGGGAGGGAGGGGCAGCCGCACCCTTGACTCTTGGCGCCTCCCTCTCCCCTGCTACACCTCTCCCTCTCGCAGAAGAACGGCGAAGCCCTGCTGCGGTGACTGCTGCATCCACCACCACGCCGTCGTGCTGCTGGATCTTCATCAACCTCTCCTCCCCCCTTGCTGGATCAAGAAGGAGGAGACGTCACGCTGATCGTACGTGTGTTGAACATGGAGGTGCGTCCGTTCGGCGCTAGGATCTCCAGTGATTTGGATCACGTCGAGTACGACTTCCTCATCCCCGTTCTTTGAACGCTCCACGCGTGATCTACAAAGGTATGTAGATGCAATCCGATCACTCGTTGCTAGCTGAACTCATAGATGGATCTTGGTGAAACCGTAGGAAATTTTTTGTTTTCTGCAATGTTCCCCAACAGTGGCATCATGAGCTAGGTCTATGCGTAGTTCTTTTTGCACGAGTAGAACACAATTTGTTGTGGGCGTATATGTTGTCAACTTTCTTGCCGCTACTAGTCTTATTTTGCTTCAGCGGTATTGTGGGATGAAGCGGCCCGGACCAACCTTACACGTACGCTTACGTGAGACCGGTTCCACCGACTGACATGCACTAGTTGCATAAGGTGGCTGGCGGGTGTCTGTCTCTCCCACTTTAGTTGGAGCGGATTTGATGAAAAGGGTCCTTATGAAGGGTAAATAGAAGTTGACAAATCACGTTGTGGCTTTAACGTAGGTAAGAAAACGTTCTTGCTAGAACCCTCTTGCAGCCACGTAAAACTTGCAACAACAATTAGAGGACGTCTAACTTGTTTTTGCAGCAAGTGTTCTGTGATGTGATATGGCCAAAGTTGTGATGAATGATGAATGATATATATGTGATGTATGAGATCATGTTCTTGTAATAGGAATCACGACTTGCATGTCGATGAGTATGACAACCGGCAGGAGCCATAGGAGTTGTCTTTATTTTTTGTATGACCTGTGTGTCATTGAGAAACGCCATGTAAATTAATTTACTTTATTGCTAAACATGTTAGCCATAGTAGTAGAAGTAATAGTTGGCGAGCAACTTCATGGAGACACGATGATGGAGATCATGGTGTCATGCCGGTGACAAGATGATCATGGAGCCCCAAGATGGAGATCACAGGAGCTATATGATACTGGCCATATCATGTCACTATTATTCGATTGCATGTGATGTTTATCATGTTTTTGCATCTTGTTTACTTAGAACGACGGTAGTAAATAAGATGATCCCTCATAATAATTTCAAGAAAGTGTTCCCCCTAACTGTGCACCGTTGCGATAGTTCGTTGTTTCGAAGCACCACGTGATGATCGGGTGTGATAGATTCCAACGTTCACATACAACGGGTGTAAGACAGATTTACACATGCAAACACTGAGGTTGACTTGACGAGCCTAGCATGTACAGACATGGCCTCGGAACACAGAAGACCGAAAGGTCGAGCATGAGTCGTATAGAAGATACGATCAACATGAAGATGTTCACCGATGTTGACTAGTCCATCTCACGTGATGATCGGACACGACCTAGTTAACTCGGATCATGTTATACTTAGATGACTGGAGGGATGTCTATCTAAGTGGGAGTTCATTGAATAATTTGATTAGATGAACTTAATTATCATGAACTTAGTCTAAAATCTTTACAACATGCATTGTAGATCAAATTGCCAATGTTGTCCTCAACTTCAACGCGTTCCTAGAGAAAACCAAGCTGAAAGACGATGGCAGGAACTATACGGACTGGGTCCGAAACCTGAGGATCATCCTCATAGATGCCAAGAAAGATTATGTCCTACAAGCACCGCTAGGTGAAGCACCTGCTCTCCCTGCATAACAAGACGTTATGAACGCTTGGCAGACACGTACCGATGATTACTCCCTCATTCCGTGCGGCATGCTTTACAGCTTAGAGCCGGGGCTCCAAAAGCGTTTTGAGAGACACATAGCATATGAGATGTTCGAAGAGCTGAAAATGGTTTTTCAAGCTCATGCCCGGGTCGAGAGATATGAAGTCTCCGACAAGTTCTTCAGCTGTAAGATGGAGGAAAACAGTTCTGTCAGTGAGCACATACTCACTATGTCTGGGTTACATAACCGCTTGACTCAGTTGGGAGTTAATCTCCCGGATGACGCGGTCATTGACAGAATCCTTCAGTCGCTTCCACCGAGCTACAAGAGCTTTGTGATGAACTTCAATATGCAGGGGATGGAAAAGACCATTCCTGAAGTATTTGCAATGTTGAAATCAGCAGAGGTAGAAGTCAAAAAGGAACATCAAGTGTTGATGGTGAATAAAACCACTAAGTTCAAGAAAGGCAAGGGTAAGAAGAACTTCAAGAAGGACGGCAAGGGAGTTGCCGCGCCCGGCAAGCAAGCTTCCGGGAAGAAGCCAAAGAATGGACCCAAGCCTGAGACTGAATGTTTTTATTGCAAGGGAAGTGGTCACTGGAAGCGGAACTGCCCCAAATACTTAGCAGACAAGAAGGCCGGCATCACGAAAGGTATATGTGATATACATGTAATTGATGTGTACCTTACCAGTACTCGTAGTAGCTCCTGGGTATTTGATACCAGTGCGGTTGCTCACATTTGTAACTCAAAGCAAGAGCTGCGGAATAAGCGGAGACTGGCGAAGGACGATGTGACGATGCGCGTCAGGAATGGTTCCAAGGTCGATGTGATCGCCGTCGGCATGCTACCTCTACATTTACCTATGGGATTAGTTTTAAACCTCAATAATTGTTATTTAGTGCCAGCTTTGAGCATGAACATTGTATCAGGATCTCGTTTAATTCGAGATGGCTACTCATTTAAATCCGAGAATAATGGTTGTTCTATTTATATGAGAGATATGTTTTATGGTCATGCTTCGATGGTGAATGGTTTATTCTTAATGAATCTCGAGCGTAATGCTACACATATTCATAGTGTGAATACCAAAAGATGTAAGGTTGATAATGATAGTCCCACATACTTGTGGCACTGCCGCCTTGGTCACATAGGTGTCAAACGCATGAAGAAGCTCCATGCAGATGGACTTTTAGAGTCTCTTGATTACGAATCATTTGACACGTGTGAACCATGCCTCATGGGTAAAATGACCAAGACTCCATTCTCAGGAACAATGGAGCGAGCAACCAACTTATTGGAAATCATACATACTGATGTGTGCGGTCCAATGAGTGTTGAGGCTTGCGGTGGCTATCGTTATGTTCTCACCCTCACTGATGACTTGAGTAGATATGGGTATGTCTATTTAATGAAACACAAGTCTGAGACCTTTGAAAAGTTCAAGGAATTTTAGAGTGAGGTTGAGAATCAACGTGATAGGAAAATCAAGTTCTTGCGATCAGATCGTGGAGGAGAATACTTGAGTCACGAGTTTGGCACACACTTAATAAAATGTGGAATAGTTTCACAACTGACGCCGCCTGGAACACCTCAGCGTAATGGTGTGTCCGAATGTCGTAATCGCACTCTATTAGATATGGTGTGATCTATGATGTCTCTTACCGATTTACCGCTATCATTTTGGGGCTATGCTTTAGAGACTGCCGCATTCACTTTAAGTAGGGCTCTGCCAAAATCCGTTGAGACGACACCGCATGAATTATGGTTTGGGAAGAAACCTAAGCTGTCGTTTCTAAAAGTTTGGGGATGCGATGCTTATGTCAAGAAACTTCAACCTGAAAAGCTCGAACCCAAGTCAGAAAAATGCGTCTTCATAGGATACCCTAAAGAAACTATTGGGTATACCTTCTACCTCAGATCCGAAGGCAAGATCTTTGTTGCCAAGAATGGATCCTTTCTAGAGAAAGAGTTTCTCTCGAAAGAAGTAAGTGGGAGGAAATTAGAACTTGATGAAGTATTACCTCTTGAACCGGAAAGTGGCACGAAGCAAGAAAATGTTCCTGAGGTGCCTGCACTGACTAGAGAGGGAGTTCATGATGATGATCATGAAACTTCAGATCAAGTTGCTACTGAACTTCGTAGGTCCACAAGGACACGTTCCGCACCAGAGTGGTACGACAACCCTGTCTTGGAAATCATGTTGTTAGACAACGGTGAACCTTCGAACTATGAAGAAGCGATGGCGGGCCCGGATTCCGACAAATGGCTGGAAGCCATGAAATCCGAGATAGGATCCATGTATGAAAACGAAGTATGGACTTTGACTGACTTGCCCGATGATCGGCGAGCCATAGAAAATAAATGCATCTTTAAGAAGAAGACAGACGCGGATGGTAATGTGACCATCTATAAAGCTCGGCTTGTCGCTAAGGGTTATCGACAAGTTCAAGGGGTTGACTACGATGAGATTTTCTCACCTGTAGCGAAGCTGAAGTCCGTCTGAATCATGTTAGCAATTGCCGCATTCTATGATTATGAGATATGGCAAATGGACGTCAAAACGGCATTCCTTAATGGTTTCCTTAAGGAAGAATTGTATATGATGCAGCCGGAAGGTTTTGTCGATCCTAAGAATGTTGACAAGGTGTGCAAGCTCCAATGCTCGATTTATGGGCTGGTGCAAGCATCTCGGAGTTGGAACATTCACTTTGATGAGATGATCAAAGCGTTTGGGTTTATGCAGACTTATGGAGAAGCCTGCGTTTACAAGAAAGTGAGTGGGAGCTCTATAACATTTCTCATATTATATGTAGATGACATACTTTTGATGGGAAATGATATAGAGCTTTTGGACAGCATTAAGGCCTACTTGAATAAGAGTTTTTCAATGAAGGACCTTGGAGAAGCTGCATATATATTAGGCATCAAGATCTATAGAGATAGATCAAGACGCCTCATAGATCTTTCACAAAGCTCATACCTTGATAAGATATTGAAGAAGTTCAATATGGATCAGTCTAAGAAGGGGTTCTTGCCTGTGTTGCAAGGTGTGAAATTGAGCTCAGCTCAATGTTTGACCACGGCAGAAGATATAGAAGAGATGAGTGTCATCCCCTATGCCTCAGCCATAGGTTCTATTATGTATGCCATGCTGTGTACCAGACCTGATGTAAACCTTGCCGTAAGTTTGGTAGGTAGGTACCAAAGTAATCCCGGCAAGGAACACTGGACAGCAGTCAAGAATATCCTGAAGTACCTAAAAAGGACTAAGGAAATGTTTCTCGTTTACGGAGGTGAAGAAGAGCTCGTCGTAAAGGGTTACGTCGATGCTAGCTTCACATATCTGGATGACTCTAAGTCACAAACTGGATACGTGTATATTTTGAATGGTGGGGCAGTAAGCTCGTGCAGTTGCAAGCAGAGCATCGTGGCGGGATCTACATGTGAAGCGGAGTACATGGCAGCCTCGGAGGCAGTGCATGAAGCAATTTGGGTGAAGGAGTTCATCACCGACCTAGGAGTCATACCCAATGCGTCGGGGCCGATCAAACTCTTCTGTGACAACACTGGAGCTATTGCACTTGCCAAGGAGCTCAGGTTTCACAAGAAGACCAGGCACATCAAGCGTCGCTTCAACTCCATTCGTGAAAATGTTCAAGATGGAGACATAGATATTTGTAAAGTACATACGGACCTGAATGTAGCAGATCCGTTGACTAAACCTCTCCCTAGAGCAAAACATGATCAACACCAGAATTCCATGGGTGTTCGATTCATCACAATGTAACTAGATTATTGACTCTAGTGCAAGTGGGAGACTGTTGGAAATATGCCCTAGAGGCAATAATAAAAGGATTATTATTATATTTCCTTGTTCATGATAATTGTCTTTTATTCATGCTATAATTGTGTTATCCGGAAATCGTAATACATGTGTGAATACATAGACACCAACATGTCCCTAGTAAGCCTCTACTTGACTAGCTCGTTGATCAACAGATAGTCATGGTTTCCTGACTATGGACATTGGATGTCATTGATAACGAGATCACATCATTAGGAGAATGATGTGATGGACAAGACCCAATCCTAAACATAGCACAAGATCGTATAGTTCGTTTGCTAGAGTTTTTCCAATGTCAAGTATCTTTTCCTTAGACCATGAGATCGTGTAACTCCCGGATACCGTAGGAGTGCTTTGGGTGTACCAAACGTCACAACGTAACTGGGTGACTATAAAGGTATACTACGGGTATCTCCGAAAGTGTCTGTTGAGTTGACACGGATCAAGACTAGGATTTGTCACTCCATATGATGGAGAGGTATCTTTGGGCCCACTCGGTAATGCATCATCATAATGAGCTCAAAGTGACCAAGTGTCTGGTCATGGGATCATGCATTACGGTACGAGTAAAGTGACTTGCCGGTAACGAGATTGAATGAGGTATTGGGATACCGACGATCGAGTCTCGGGCAAGTAACGTACCGATTGACAAAGGGAATTGTATACGGGGTTGCTTGAATCCTCGACATCGTGGTTCATCCGATTAGATCATCGAGGAGCATGTGGGAGCCAACATGGGTATCCAGATCCCGCTGTTGGTTATTGACCAGAGAGCCATCTCGGTCATGTCTACATGTCTCCCGAACCCGTAGGGTCTACACACTTAAGGTTCGGTGATGCTAGGGTTGTAGAGATATGAATATGCAGTAACCTGAAAGTTGTTCGGAGTCCCGGATGAGATCCCGGACGTCACGAGGAGTTCCGGAATGGTCCGGAGGTGAAGAATTATATATAGGAAGTGCAGTTTCGGCCATCGGGAGAGTTTCGGGGGTCACCGGTATTGTACCGGGACCACCGGAAGGGTCCCGGGGGTCCACCGGGTGGGGCCACCCATCCCGGAGGGCCCCATGGGCTGAAGTGGGGAGGGGAACCAGCCCATAGTGGCCTGGTGCGCCCCCTTTGGCCCACCCCATGCGCCTAGGGTTGGGAACCCTAGGGTGGGGGGCGCCCCACCTGGCTTGGGGGGCACTCCACCCCTTGGCCGCCGCCCCCCCTAGGAGATCCCATCTCCTAGGGCCGGCGCCCCCCCTAGGGGAGCCTATATAAAAGGGGGGGAGGGAGGGGCAGCCGCACCCTTGACTCTTGGCGCCTCCCTCTCCCCTGCTACACCTCTCCCTCTCGCAGAAGAACGGCGAAGCCCTGCTACGGTGACTGCTGCATCCACCACCACGCCGTCGTGCTGCTGGATCTTCATCAACCTCTCCTCCCCCCTTGCTGGATCAAGAAGGAGGAGACATCACGCTGACCGTACGTCTGTTGAACACGGAGGTGCCGTCCGTTCGGTGCTAGGATCTCTGGTGATTTGGATCACATCGAGTACGACTTCCTCATCCCCATTCTTTGAACGCTTCCGCGCGTGATCTACAAAGGTATGTAGATGCAATCCGATCACTCATTGCTAGATGAACTCATAGATGGATCTTGGTGAAACCGTAGGAAAGTTTTTGTTTTCTGCAACGTTCCCCAACAGAGACCTCCAAAACAAGCGGACGACACGGAACCGGCTCTGTCCTCGCACTCCCAGTCCTATCGCCTCTCCTTCCTGGTGCGCCGCCTCCCCCTCGTCTCTTACTCCATCGATCTGCACCGCAACCGCCCCGCCCCGATTCCTTCCCTCACCGCCGGCCAACTCCTCTCTCGATCTGCAGCGCTGCTCCACCTCCGGTCCCTGATCTGGCATCCCAGGCTCATCCCTCGTCTCCATGTTGCGGATTGATTCCCTAGCTTGCAGCAGATGGATTTCTGGTGGCGCTCCTCAGCAGCAGCGACTTGCGGCGGATCGATTCCCTGGCTGCCTTCGGCTGCAGCAGACATGGAGGAGTAGAGTAGCAGATACCGGGCAAGAAGTGGCTAGCAGTTAGAGGAGCAGCAGCAACAAAGAGCAGCATCGGCTAGTACAGAGACGAGTATAGCAGCAATATAGGAATTGCTTGGTGCGTATGATGGGTTAATTAGTATAGCAGCAGCATCTAATTTTTCATGATTTTTGCTTGATGTCTATGTTAAATTGCCGGGTAATGATTTTTTACCTATATATGTGTCTTGTTAAATAGAAAAATAGTGTGAATTTATGTTTGAGTATATTTATAAATTGTTGGTGTTGCAAATAAAATTCAAATCTTTCTCAGAACTTGAATACTCTACTGCTAAAAATACAAAGAGTTAAAGTTATTCATCCTGTTGCTGAAAATCATACCATTCCAACTCCCCAACCAAACACCAGAACGTAACCATTCCATTCTACCTAATACTCATAACCAAACATAGGAACGGAACGGACCCATTCCCATGGAATGGAACCATGACATTCCATTCCACTTCGTTCTTGAACCAAACACACCCATAGAGGCCCTTCCGGTGGGTCCCAGCTGCCAGGTGGAGGAATCATTATTTTGCGCGTACAGTCCACGGCCGATGGATGTCATTTGTTGACCACGTTGACCAGGCCGCACCGAGAGCACCATGGCGGTGGACGACGGCGAGGCCTAGGAAGGGAACGACACGGAGCCGGGGAAGACTCGGCAATGGTTGCCCATGCGGTGGGGAGTACGAGGGTTTACTGGTCCGGCTACCGTCACCGGAAAATAAAAGGAGGTGTGGGTGAGTAGAGGAATGGCCTGGCCAGCAATGAAGTAGGGTGGGGCGGTGCGGCCTATGCGGCAGCATAGCCAGCCATGGGAGGCGGGAGCAGGCAGTCCCACCAGAGCTGGTTTGGGCGGCTGGAGCAAGAAGATTAGATATTGAAGAAGCAGCACGGCCGTTGGATTAACATCCAACGGTCACTGCTGCTAGAATCGTTTGTTGACTAAGTTGACAAGGCCAAAGTACACGTCAACCTAGTAGACCCACAAGTCAGCCTCCAAATCTGTCCCAAATAGCATACAGCCCGAAATTTCTAGCCAGATTCAAATTAATTTTAAATCTAAATATACCTTAATTTAAATTCAATGAAATTTTACCCGCACAAAAACAATGAAATTTAAAATATCAAAATCTCAAAGAAAACGGTATTTTGGAACTAATTGCCTGTTTGCTGTATTTTTTCATTTTACAGCCCATTTATTATTACTTATAGCCCATTTTCTGGGCAAAATGCATCCCTCCTCGTCTTGAAAGATTTCCGGCCCAGCAGGGCATAGAAAAGCAAGTAGGCCTACGTTGGTTATTCTGCAAAAAACAAAATAGCTGGCTAGCCATTTTTAGAAAGGAAAAAACAAACTGGGCTAGTCATGTGCTAAACATATGAAATAAAAGCCTGGGCTAGACGGGCCACGGGTCTCGCACAACCCAATTGATACCCTTCTCCATCCTGAAAAAACAAAATTACCACGTGCTCTGCTGGGTCCCTACTGTCATCCTCGCCATGTACAGTCATCTCCTTATTCCTCTCGGTTGTTGACCATGTTGACAACACCGGAGGGCGGCGCCGCGGCGAGTGAACCAAGGTGGAGGACGATGGTGAGGCCTCGGACGGGAATGAACATGAGCCGGGGAAGATCACAGCCAGCCGTGGGAGGCGGTCCCGTCGGTGCTAGTTTGGCTTTGGCAGCTCGAGGAAGAAGAGACTGAAGAAATGCGACAGATGTTGAATGTCAATCCAACGGTCAAGGTTGGCACAATTGTTTGTTGACTAAGCGGACACCAAGTAGCATACTTTTTTATATATAGAAAGAAAATCAAAGACTTGGGAAGGCGTACAGAACAAGCTAGTGTACCAGTAAAGAGACGTTGCCGAGTTTTAGAAAAAAGAAAGACGTGCTCCTGTAGCTGGTTCGAATCCAAACCTAGACTATGACTATATATGGTGCTATGCTACTCTGCAAGTAATGAAACTGACATATCCAGCGTTCACTTCTCCTCTTCTCTACTTACTCTGCCTAGCATCAGAAGCTCTAGCCGCAGCAACCATGTCCGCTGGCTGCTCGTCCACCTGATCTTCAGCAGGCAACAACCAGATATGCGCCAAGTCGCCACCCGTACCATCGCCTGTGGGTCTCATCACACCCCCGCCGGCACGCGCATCGCAGCCGATTGCTCATCGCAACTCGTTGTCGTTGGTGTGGTGCCACTGCTGCAAATCACGCAGAGTCATCCGTCGCATCTCAACCACAATCCGCAACCCTGGCCGGGTCTTCTACAAATGCCCGAATCAAGGGGTAATAATATATTTAAGTGTTGTCCTGCTGCTTTCAGTTGCTGATTTTTAATAGTTTGGTTGATGATCTTCCAATTTGATTCGTGCAGAAAAGGGAAGATTCGTCTGATTTGTATTTCTGGTAAGTTGCTGATGTGGGGGAAAGCAACTACGCTAATTATTTGGTTAGCCGAGGAATCCCAATACCAGCAGGTTGGGGTGTTGGACAAGTAACTAAAGGAACGGCAGAAGAGGAAGATGCAGAGCAGAAGGTTAAAGATGCAGTTCCTCTGATCATGGCCAAGCAACAGCTGATGAACGGCCTTGACAGCAATGAGGAGATGAAAGATCTTGTGAAGATAATGGGCAAAATCGATGTGCTCTGTAGGATGATTGTCTCTTTATTTGCAGTGTATGTAGCACTCATGATGTATTAAGTGGCTACGACATGAGCACTTTGCTGAAACTAGTAATGAATGAAACCTGTGTAGTAGGTTGGGCATAGTGTTGTGAACATCTAATGATTTCTATTAACGGGAATCAGGGGGTATCCCCTTTTGCTCATATAAATAAATAAATAAATAAATAGTAGAGGCCCTATCGGGTCAGCTTTGTTCTCATTCGAAGACGTCGAGCAAATTGCAGTCCAACAGCAAACTATGTCATCAAATTCAAGTTTCACAGCCAAATATGAGTACAATTAAACAACAATGTCATCATGTTTTAGTTGTCATACAATCACCGAACACAAATCAGCATACATAACAAGTGATGTTCTCACAGCAAAATACTAAACAACATGTTCATCAGGTTTCAGTTGTCATAGCAAACACAATTTCACATAGTAGATAAAAAACGTCTTCTGACAGGCAAATACGACAAAAACAATGTAATCATCAACCGCAGCAGCAGCGTCAACATCTTCGCCATGTGTATCAGTCTGAATCATAATTCCCCACGGTGTCATCTTCTTCTTTGTCCTCAACGTCCTCGAACGTTGGCTTCTTCTTGATCAACTCTTGTATGTCCACAGCACGACAAGCAATCTTTTCGCCGGCGTCATTGACGTGATGGTTCTCAAAGATATTAGGAACATCTGTGTTATCTTGTACATTAGGAGCAGTGTAAGCATCATCTTGTTGTGCAACTTCATTAAACGAATTCCTCTGCTCAAACCTTTGCAATACTCTCCAGTCATCGCTACGTGCAAATGTGTCTTCCAAGAAAAATATCTGTGTTGCTTGATTTGCCAAAATAAAAGGCTCGTTGGTCTGGTACGCCGCCTTGACATTGATGGATTTGAAATAATCATCAGCTCTGGGTTTTGCGATCCTAGAAAACAGGTTATACCAACGACAGCACAACATAACCACACACCGATGATCCTCGAAATTGGAGATATACTGCAACTGAACAATGTCTGTTATGTTAGCATACATTTCAGTTGTCTCTTTGTCATACGTATCCGTGCTCATGATGGCACTGTTTTGTGTCTTCCTGCCTTCGTATCGTGCAAGGGTGTTGTAGCACGCATCTCCAACAACGCAAGTGAGTAAAGGGCATCATCAACTGCCTACACATCCTCCCACATCTTCTTAACCTATGGTTAGAAAATAGACAAGCTGATCATCTTATGTACTCAATATATTAAAAAAACTGACAGTGCACTTCAAAAGCTTACATGGTTCTTGAACCATTTCGCAAATCCCACCATAACCAGTTTGTCAATGTTTCTTGGATTTTGTGGCAGTAACTCTTCTTTGTAGATGCTGCACAACATAGTGATCGCGTCAAACATCTAAATATATAAGAATGTGCTGCAAGTTTAGTAGATTACGATGTATAAGCTGTAGTACTGCACTTACTTGATATAAGGTAGTATCTTAGGACAACTATTCAACACATACCAAACCATTTTGTCCAAACCTTTAGGTTTGTCCTCTTGTTGACTCTTCCCTGTAACTCGAACAGAATAATCGAAAACATTGAGCCCGGGATTGTCTTCACCCACCTCTTTGCTAAGCTAATCAGCTGTTTCAATGTATTTTGAGCAGAATGTCAACGCTTTTGTAGCAATGTAGGCCTCTGCAATGGAACCCTCGGGTCTAGCTCTGTTCCTAACATAGCCCTTGAAAGTGCCTAGCCGCCTTTCAATAGGGTACATCCAGCCATACTGTACTGGACCTCTAAGTAGTGCCTCATCAGGTAGATGAACAGCCAAATGCACCATCACATCAAAGAAGGCTGGAGGATATATCTTCTCAAGGTCGCACAGGATAGTTGGTATCTTGTCTCTAAGACGCTCCAAAGCATCTATCCTGATATTCCTACTGCAGAGTTCCCTGAAGAATTGTCCCAACTCTGCAACTGCTCTGTATAAGTCAGGGCGGCCCAATCCTCTAAGGATAACAGGTAAAACCCTTTGAAGGAGGACGTGGCAGTCATGAGTTTTCAACCCTTGTACCTTGTTTCCATCTGCACTGACTCTCCTTTCAGGGTTGGAAGCAAATCCATGTGGGAATCTCACACGTGACAGGACCTCGCGGAATTCTTTTCTTTTTACCTTGTCCAAGACGTACGCAGCTGGTGCCATATCCCGTGGTTTACCTTCATCTTCCACCTGCAAATCATTTCTGATACCCAGGTGTGTCAAATCAATCCTAGATTTTAAGGTATCTTTCGTCTTGCCTTCAATATTAAGAAGTGTGCCGATAATGTTGTCACATATATTTTTCTCGATGTGCATCACATCAAGATTATGCCGCAGATCCAAATCTTTCCAATACTCCAAGTCCCACAAAGTGGACCTGCGGGTAAACAATAATCTCTCTTCTACCCTGCCACACTTCCTTTTCCCGCTACCATTACATGGATGGTTTCCTGGTGTAATATGCCTGACCTTCTCTAATTCCACTTGCAACTCATCGGCGGTGAGCCTGTTTGGCGCATCACGGTTTTCATGCTTTGCATTGAACACATGTCTTCGGTATTTTCTAGGATGCGGCTTGTCCTTGGCAAGGAAACGACGGTGTCTAATATAACAGATCTTGCTAAGTATTGCGTATGATAGCAGATTCCTGTCACAACAAACACATGCATTGTAACCATGTGTCGTTGGCCTTGACATAGTGCCCAAATTCGGATAATCATGGATGCACCAAATTATAACAGCACGCAGAAAGAAATCAGCTGGTGGGCTGCTATATAGGTCTCGAGTGAGAACACCCTTCCATAGCTGTTGAAGTTCCTCCACAAGAGGCTCCATGAACAAATTAAAATCCTTTCCAGGACTTTTTGGACATGGGATGAGAAACGCCATCCTGTAGTTTGATTCTTTGGTGCAGACATTTGGAGGCATGTTGTAAGGGATAACAAGCACTGGCCACATGCTATATGTGGCGCTCTGGTGGCCAAATGGGTTAAATCCATCTGAAGCTAAGCCAAGTCTAATGTTTCTCGGGTCAGCAGCAAACTCTTTGTGTTTATCATTGAAGCTTTTCCACTCACTACCATGAGATGGATGGCTCATTACATTCTGATCTTTGTACTCCTGGTTCCTAGAATGCCACAGTACATCCTCTCTTGTTTCAGCATCATGAAACAACCTCTGCAATCTTGGTATAATTGGAAAATGTCTCAGAACATTATGAGGAATCCTCTTCACAGCATCACCATCTTTCCATCTTGATGATTTGCATTTCGGGCATTCACTTAAGTTGGCATAATCCTTCCAGAACAGAACACAATTATTCTTACAAACATGGATCATATCATATCCAATTCCAACTGCACAAAGGAAATTCTTCATTTTACTGTAGGTGTGTGGCAGCTCAGACGCATCTGGGAAAGATTTGCGGAAAGCAGCCAACATCGCGTCGAATGATTTGTTGGTCATCCGCTCAGATGTCTTCACCTGAAGAAAGGTGACCATAGCTGAGAATACTGACAGCTTATTTCCTGGGGTGACAGCAATGTTGCATTGTTCCAACATGCGGGCCCACCGTTTTTCTTTTGCAGGTGAAAGTTCACGGAATGCACAAGCATTTCGTAGCATTGTTTCAATGTTGGTCAAACTCACTGGCTCCGCCACCACCACCTCCTCCTCCTCTTCCACCTGAGCATCAGGCAGATCAAGATGTTGATCTACCGCTTCCACGTAGTCAATAACATTGACGTTCATAGCTTCACCATGATGAACCCACCTAGTATATGTGACTAACATCCCATACAAGTGTAGATGATTTTGCACAGTTGACTGGGTCTTGTAACTGAATTCATACAACTGCTACACGGGCAGAGCACATCTGATTTCGGACCACCGTACTCAACTCTGATAAAGTTCATGAAGTTTTCAACCCCCATGACATATGCAGCGGAGAATCTTTGAGCAGAAGTTATCCAAGTCCTGTCCATCTATTAGACATACAAATTAGTTCTTCTACTATATATTACAGGAAAAACATATATGCTTTTTTATGAAGTCCAGAAAAAATACCTAGGTCGATGTCTAAAGCTATGGCAAGATATTTGGACGAGCAGATCTAAGTAACGAAATATATGTAAAGCTAATTCAGCAAACAAATTTGAGTGCCAAATTATGGCAGGCTGTTTCAGCAGTCAATGAGGCCGAGCACACAGCCATCGAACTATCGAAGGTCATCGTAGCAACAAAGATCGAGTATAAAATAGTGTAGAGCTATTTCACCTAACAGATTGGCTACTAGACCATGGCAATCTACGTCACAATAAATATATGGCATGATATTTTAGCAACTAATCGGCCTTGGCATGCCATCTCAACTAAGCAGATTGAGTGCAGGACAGGGCAAGGAAGCTTCTTAAGCAGAGCATATTGACAGTAAACTACTTCGGCAAATAGTGAGATTAACAGCGTCTATCAGCTAACATTCAGCGCTACACCAACATGAACGGGACCTCAGTCTAGAATGCGCGTACTGTGGGAGAAGCTGTCTGCCGTGCGTCTCCACACGAACGTCGCCAGCGGTGGCGGCGCTGACCGCCGTGCGCCTCCACAAGAACGTAGCCAGAGGTGGCGGCGCGGCTAGAGGACGACAGTCTACGAGAGCGTCCTGTGGGAGCGAGAGGATCGCCGAACCGCGACGCCGACGTATTGTCATGACGGGGAGGGCGGCTTTGGCGGAGCGAATGGGGTGGAGGGGGACTGGGGGGAGGGGGTTTGGGGAATATTATTGGCTAGTTGGCCGAAGGGCGGTTGAATCGGATTTGGGGGAAATTTTTGGGTGTGGGAGGGGGAGGATTTTCGCGCGGTGGGCGGGGGGAGTTTGGCGCATGGTCAGTTTCTCCAAGTGCAGTCCCACGTGTCAGTGAAGAGGCAAGCCGGAGCGCGTTTCGTTTGCGTGAGCCGTGTGCAGGACTGAACGTGTGTGGGGTGCAATGCGACCGCGATAGGAGTGCTGTGAGTGTACTGCCTTTTTTCCTTTTAAACTAGGTTCTTCGCCCCCTCAAAAAAAATTGTTGCTTCGCGCGATCCATCGGTACTACTACTAGTAATCCGGTGATCCCAACTTAAACGGCACGGCCGGGTCTTTTCCCGCGCGATATGCTGGGTGGTTGGCTTAGTTGGGTTTTTTAGGACGAGTAATGCTACACCTACGTAATCCCGGTTACGTAATTAACGTAATGTGAAACGTGTGAGTTGTTGATTGTAGATTGGGGGGAGGGAGGGGCCCACCACCATGAAAATCAGGGGAGGAGAGAGAGAGGCAATTTAGTTAACCCTTTTGTAGGTTCCCGTAGATGTAGAAACATGTAAAATGCGTGAATGTGTAGTGGACGTACTATTGGAGTGCCTAAAATAATTTGTGTGTGTATAGACCCTATATGTTTATTTTACTTCGCATGTTAGATTTGTCTCAGTTCAATAAAAAGCAGAGTTGGCGATGATGGTGTGCCTATCATCCTGCAATATAGGTCGTCCGATCTATATCTAACAGATAGGAAGGAAACTATGACAATTTACCCGCACTCCTCTCCACATTTGCAGATAAGGCTTTCCCTCATTCATCCTTTAAGTAGGATGCGTCGCGAGAGGCGACTTGAGAGAGGGAGGTGACCTCGAGCTTCATCCTCGAAGACAAGCTCTCCCGTAGAGCGTTCGCACTTGCGGTCATGGCGGATGTGGTGCCAGGTAGGAGGACGATGCGCTATGGTGTGGAGGTTAGCTAGGCGTTGCCACTTTAAGTAGCGCATTCCGGTGAGGCCAAGCATCCGGGTGCATCATTAAGTCGCCCGAGTTGGTTCCTCGGGCACCGAGCCTCTTAACGACGACATACGAACGGACGGCATGAATGCGGGCAGCTGGCGTCAGCTGGGAATGCACCGCGTGACGGCGTGAGGGACGAGGGTTTTGGTGTGCCAGGGTAGTCAGCTGCGGTCGTGCCAACGTTGGAGATGCCTTTTGCTCACATGCGATCCCCGCATGTCATTGAAAAAGCAAGACGACCCGGCACGGTCTCAGGTCTAGAGGATGCAGTTGGCTGCGCTACACCACTCCGCGGACGCGTCGCGGTGCCCCGTGCATCCTCGACGAGCCGGTGTTGGGGTGTGTTTGGATTGTGGCCAAAGTGCACCTTACCAAAATTTTGGTCATGACCCAAAGATTGGTCTTTGTTTGGATGGTTGCCATTTTTTTGGCATGCCAATGAACCCTAGCCAACTCTAGTTCATTTTTCTTGCCAATGTCGGCCAAATCATGGGCAACCAATACCTCAACCAAAATTTTGGTCATGACCCAAAGATTGGTCTTTGTTTGGATGGTTGCCATTTCTTTGGCATGCCAATGAACTCTAGCCAACTCTAGTTCATTTTTCTTGCCAATGTTGGCCAAATCATGGGCAACCACTACCTCAACCAAAATTTTGGTTACCCAATGCTTTGATGGGGCAACCTTGGGCACAAACCAAACATACCGTTGGTCGTGCCACAGCACTAACGCCACCCTCGGCACACTGAAACTGACCGTGTCTAGCTACGGTATGAGTGTGTCGCTCACCGCGGTTGTCGTGTCCAGAGGCGGTGCTGGAGCTGCGCCCCGTTGTTGGCCCCAACGACCCACATTAACGGTTGTCGGTGGCGAGGAGGTCATGGGCCAGCTCCTCCATTGGACTAGTCTGTGCTACGTCGTCCCGACGGGTGTGCCCCACATGTCGGTTTCCCTATTTTCCTAGCCATATTCGAGCGTCAGTGCTCTGCGTTGCGCATTAGGCCTTTCACTATGTAGGCCAAGCGAGACAACTTATTTTTATTTGAGCCGTTCAAGTATAATCATGTGGCGTTTGCTTGTTTCTCATTCCTCTCCAACCCTCTTCTCCATCAATCATGTCGCCCTCCAGTCGAGTCCATCCTCCCGTATGCCTCATTTGAACATTTCTCCAAGTATCATTCGCATGTACCCACCCTAGTCCTCTTTCAATAGATCTCCAGACCCCGAGATGAAATCGAGAGGGAACGAGTGGGGGCACGTGATACCTAAGGCGGATTCAAAATTTTGAACCGGTGATCATAGCATCCGCAAATCATATATAAAGGGTATTCAATGTCCGTTTCGTTTTTGAACGTAAAATATACTCCCTCCTATCCTTTCTAGTTTACATATAAGTTTTATGTGTAGTCAAAGTATCTCTACTTTGATCAAAAAGGTATCAACATTCAACAACGCCCAATCAATATTGTTAGATTCATACGTACTCCTAGATTTGTACTTGAGATGGTTTCCAATTTGACTATTGACAAGATTAATAGTACATGAGATGTATAATGTGAAAATTATATCAATGGAAACTTCTTTCACATACAAATTTGACCGTATGCTTTTTGTAAGTTGCATGTCATATATTATTACTCTAACATTTGGTCAAAGTTAGCCTCAAAAAATGCATTAGACCCTATATGATTTGTGTAAGTTGCATGTCATATATTATTACTCTAACATTTGTGTAAGTTGCATGTCATATATTATTACTCTAGCATTTGGTCAAAGTAGTATAGTGGAAGTGGATCCTCTGACGTAGGTATCCCTGCCTTACCCTCCCTTTCGGTCACTTATTGGCAGACCCGATGCTTGCTAGGCCCCGCATGTCAGTTACTCAATGGGTTCGGCCACGTCAGGGGATCCTCATCCGTAGTATACTCCCTCTGTTTTTATTTACTCCGCATAAAACGGAGGGAGTAGTGGTATAATAAATGACTCGGGCGGGGGAGGGGGAGGGACGTCGGTTTCCTCTCAACTGTGGTCCCAGAAGCGAGCAAAAACGCAAGACTAAGCGCGTTCCATTTGGTGAGCGACGTGGAGGGTCCAGCGTGCCAGGCTGCAACGCGAACGCGACAAGATCGATGAACAGTCAAAACCGATTGACCGGTCGTCACCGGAACCACTATTCACACCAGAACCTGCGCTGCTCGGCCTACGCCAGCCACTGCCCTAAAACCACAACAAATCTCTAGCCCATCCCCCCACCTTTCGATCCCCTATCCCGCATCAAGCATCCCCTAGTTCGCCGGAAAGCCATGGTGCGCCGCAAGATCACTCACTACAAGATGCTGACGCCGGAGCGCCGCGCAGAAATCGCGGCGACGGTCGGCGCCACAGACCTCCGTTCCCAAGGTCGCTTTGTGGCGGGCCAATCCCCGAGTTCTCTGGAGCCAATCTACGAGGAGAAGGAAGCCGGTCCAATGTTCATGGCGGAGGTCACGGCGCAGAAGGCCCCCGATGGGTATGAGACGATGGACGTCGACTTCGTGTCGGCGTCCGAGTCCCCCATGGTGCAGGCGGACCAGCGGTTCAACATGGCGATACTAAAGGAGGACCGGGAGGCAGAGGCTCAATTCAACGCGGAGCGCGCGCATGCCGCTGCCATCGAGGCTCTCCTACAGGCGGAACCAGATGTCGTGGATGTGAACCGGGCGGCGGAGGCTCAACTTGAGGCGGAGCGCACGGATGCCGCTGCCATCGAGGCCCTCCTACAGGTGGAACCGGACGTCCTGGACTTGAACCGGGTGGCAGAGGCTCGACTCAACGCAGAGCGCGTGGATGCCGCTCTCATCGACGCCCTCCTGCAGGCGGAACCGGACGTCCTGGACTTGAATCGGGCGGCGGAGGCTCGACTCGACGCGGAGCGCGCGGATGCCGCTGCCATCAAGGCCCTCCTGCAGGCAGAACCGGACATCCTCGACTTGAACCGGATTGTGCTCTCGTCCGTGCAGAGGGCCCGCATGCTCCGCTTGAACGAGTAGCTGGAGGCCGAGGACAACCACGATGCGGAGACACACGTCGGCAACGACGGCTGGTTCGCGCCGGCAGCCAAAGATGATGAGGCCGTCTCTTTCCGCGAGCAGTGATAGTTTTTCTTTATGTTGTTGTTTTTATGGATCTTTTGCTGTGTAAAAACATATATTTGTTATGCAAGTCGCCTGACTTGGGTCAGTCTACCATTTCAGGCGGTTGGATGAATATCCTACGTCTCCTAACCCTTCTTTCCTTCTTCCTCACCTCTTCTTCTTCTTCCCCAACAGACCACCGCACGGGCCGTACGGATACTCCCCAACATGCGGTTGGATAAACATACTCTATGAATGAAAATTATGTGTCAGCGATAGGACGGTTGAGTTTGGTTTGTTCATATCCGACAGCACGTGTCAGTGAGGGAGCGTTCCCTTGGTTGGGTTTGCGGCGTGCGGGAGCAACTGTGTGAGGGTGCGGTGCGACCGCGGCGTGCAGGAGCGACCGTGTGAGGGTGCGGTGCGACCACGACAGCCGTGCACAAGTGTACCTCCTTCTCATTTTGAAAACTTTAGGCAAGCTTGGCAAAAATGTGTGGCGAAGTTTGGCAATGCAAGGCCTAGACCCAAACAGGATAAGTACGTACGTACTAGGAGTACTAGTGTTAAAAAAGAAAGGCGGGGTTTTCCTTCGCGGGATTTAATCGATACAAATCCTCGTTTCACGTGACAATTAATGCGTATTTTTTTCTCCAAAGACCAAAGAGCTAACCATCTCACTCCTCATCGCTTGATTAATGCAGCGCTATGCAAACCAACCTTCTCACTTCCGCATGCATGCATGCCGTCTCTCTCTCTCCCCTGTCCATCTCTCTGCATGCATGTGCCTCTCGCTCTCTCTCCTGTTTTTTGCATGCAAGCAGCTCTCTCTGCCTTGGGAAGATGCAAAGCACATGGGAAAGAGAGATGGGATTACTGCAGGCACGCATGCGGTGGAAAGGGATGGAGGGCCCGGTTGGGAAGAGCAGCGAGAAAATGCCAATGCGCAGAGCATTGCGGGGAAAACGAAATTTTCTTAGACGCAGACAAAAAAGGACCGGAGGGAGTACTACTAGGAGTACTAGTGCGGTGAGATGGTTTCTCGAAGAAGACAATGGAGAAGCGGAGTCAGCGAAGAGTGAAATGATGGTTGCTTCGTCCGTCCTTTTGTGATTTGACGCCTCACTGCTTTGTGATTTGTGATAGAAGGGACAGGGGAGTAGACTCTGTGCTCTATACTGTACTACATGCGTCCAAGCATGGGAGAAAGAGGAGAGACGTTGCATTTTTCTATTCCTTCAATCAATCAATCAGGGAGCTTCGGTTCCATCTTTTTGGCTTTGGCAACACTGTCCACACTGGTTCCCACGATGCCAAAAGCTATTTTCACATTTGGCTACACATTGTGGATGCCCTTAACCGTACCACTTGGTTTTGCTCCTGTGTGCTATCTATACAAATCTCAATTATATTGATCTAAAAAATTATAGAATAAAGATTATTAAAAAGGAGGTGATTTTGCTGCGCGGATGGCGGGGGAGGTTTCCTATTTGAGCAATGCTACATCCACGTAATGGTTTGCATAAAGTTACAAACTGATGTGATGTGGGACTATTTGATTGGATTAAAGGAGAGGATTAGTCCCACCCCACCTGAAAATCAGGGGGGCATATATAGATTAGATGGAAAGTATACGTAGCAGCTACGTAGCCCTTTGTAAGTCTAGGATTAGGCTTCTTATTTTCGGAGGACGTTGTCCTGGCGGTTTGCTAACATGCAGTCCCACATGTCAGTGCTTTACCAAGCCGATCCGCGTCCGACATGAGGCAGAACAACGGCAGAAGCAACACGTGGTTAAGTTGAAGAAGATGAGGGAGAAGCGGATTCAGCAATGAGTGAAATGATGGTTGCTTCGTCCTACCAACTTAACTGCAGGAAAGGTGCAGCTTTGTGATTTGATGCCTCATTGCTCATTACTACGCCGGCGCCATGACTGGGGTGCTTCACCCCGGCTGCTCTGCACTGTATTCCGGTATGGCACATGGACCCGGTAGCTTGATGTCCCACATGTTGGTGAAACGGACTAGAAGATTTATGAAAGCGAGCGCTCCACTCTTACGACGGAGGAGTAGACGACACGACGGCCCAGTGAACTGTCACTTGTACTGTATAGTACTATAGTTTTGTTGTTTCGCATGATCCATCGAAACAAACCCGATTAAACAGGAAATGGCGGGATTTTTCCCGTGCGGTAGATGATACTGGCCATACATTTCAAAGGCAATTTTAATGTATGCAAACTAAATAATTATAAGTAACAATATGATATCTAGTAAAACTAAAAACACATATGATTTATTGTGTTAGAGTGTAGTAGTAGTGCTGTATTGCATACTGTAGTTGTTAGATGTAACATGCGAGAATGTGTAGAGATGTAGTTTTGGAGGGCCTACAGAGAGAAAAGTGTAATACGGTCACCGAACTTCAGAATAAGCTGATTACGGTCACTATATACGTTTTGCGGTGATTATATGATCACTTGCTCATAGTTCAGCATCGGATTGCACTCTATTGACCGGACAAATAGTTTGCGTGGCTCCATGTTGACTAGTTAAATTGACCATGTTCCTTGTGGGTCCCACCTGTCAGTTCGCATAGGCAAAAGGTCAGATAAACACAAATTTACGCAGGCGCGACAAGGCTCCAACCCGTGCGCGGGAATCACCTGGTTCTGTATGTGTCTGTCAGTGCCTGATGTGTGCGCATGCACGTGTAGGTTGAGCACTTGAGCGTGAGAGTGTGTGTTGGTCGTGTGGTGTACTGGTGTGTGCATGCATGTGTGTGTGTGTTGCGTGCATGCGTGTGAGTGTTGCATGCGTGCATGGTTGCGTGTGTACGTGTGAGTGTTGCGTGCGTGCGTGGGTGCATGTGTTTGTGTGAGTGTTGCATGGATGCGGTTCGTGTGCATGCGTGCGTGTGTGTATAATCACCACACCAGCTCCTGTGTGTTAAAACAGACGGCTCAGCATACCAATACAAGGCCACCTTGTCCGTTGTGCCCGCGGTCATGACTTCGAACCATCGTCCAAATATTTTTTTGTCGTTTGTTTTCATTCTTACTAGCAAGATGCCCGTGCGTTGCACATAACATCAAGATGCATTTGTATGACTTGTTTATCTTGTGAGAGAAAAGGATGAATGAGGGAAGGCCTTATTTGCAAATGTGGAGAGGTGTGTGGGTACCTTTTTGCAAAATTGCCATAGTTTCTTTCCTATCCATCAGATATTAATCGGACGGCCTATATTGCAGGATGGCAGGCACACCATCATCACCAACTCTGTTTTTTATAAGAGTGTATTTTATGTATTTTATAAGAGTGTAGATGTAGAGTAGATACAAGTCGACAGGTGGGCACGATGGTAGTGAGATAATGTGATGCAACACTAGAGGTTCCACGTGGAGCGTTTAAGTGGTCAACTAGTCATGTCATGAGCAAATACAGAGTTGTACGGTGAGCCCGTGACTGTGTAATAACCACTAAACGTAAATGGTGACCGTAATGAGTGGATTCTGAAATCCAATGTACGTATCGTGCTTTCTCTTTAAATACAATGATCGCCATTGCATATATCACGAGAGAAAGATGAAACATGCGTGAATTTTCTGGGGGCTTACTTTTAGAGGACTTGGAGATAGTTTTGTGTGCATACGTGAAAGGGGCGTACAGGGGGGTATGCGATGGAGAGAGAGATGCTCTTTGTTTCTCTTTATTATGACTAACTTTGTATATAGTATAAAAATATACAAATTCAAAGTGCGGAATAAATATCATTGTGGGCACCATGCAATGCAAATTAGCGTTCATACTCCTCCATATAACTTTGTAATGTTGTATATATGTAGAAACTCTACAATAATTTTTTGGCCACACTTTATTCAAAAGGAATATTGTATGCGAAATAAACATGAAGAGATGGCTTTTTAGATCAATGGGGTATGTGATGTAACATGTGTGAATGTGTAGTTGATGCATTTGGCGGGGCCTAGAGAGGTATGTGTGTGTATTACGTATTTGAGAGAGGCATGGATAGAGGGGCCGACGGGGGGGCATGGGAGAGATAGCACGAGAAATGAGAGTGGTTTAGAGAGAGAGACAAATATGACGTCACGACAAGAGATTCCATTCCCTTGAGTGTGTATATGCAAGGGGGAGGGAATAGAGGCACCAGGAGAAATTTTCTGTGTGTGGTGTTTTTGTTGGTATGTGTGGGTGTGAGAAGATAATGAGATGTGGGGGCAGAGGGTGTGTCACCGCGTGAGGTCCGGTGGGTCGCGGTGAGGCCCTTCGTTTGGTTCCGTACTGCGCCACATTGGTCGGCCCGTGACACATTTAGGAAGACCCATGGATGACTAGTCGTACAAGACAAAGATAGCAGAATTGTGAAGGACTCTATGTCCACTGACAAAGCCGGCTAGGATTTGTAACCCTAGGTTCTCGGACTAAGGTAACCCCATTATCTCTGATATTACTATTCATCCAACCTAACTTTAAGGGGCATCCTACAGAATGCTCTGCTAGAATCATACTCGTCGATTAGGAAGAGAGGTGTGAGACAACACATGAGAGACAGGCGTAAAGATAATGTGCGTACATGAGACACGTAGGTAGGTCCATGTATATAGAAAGGGTCGATGAGGATTGTGCTTGTGTATGTTTGCGAGAGGAAGAGTGCTTGTGATAAAGGTTAGTGGAAACAGTTGTAAATGGTTACGAGAGGGAGGGAGGGTTATATCTAGAGCATGTGTGCGAGAAAGACACCTCGGGAGAGAGTGTGTGAGCATGTGTGAGAGACCACCGATGGAGAGTGAAACTACACGTAAAAGACTACTCTACACATTGATTAAAGATATAAATTGTATCCAAATATTAGGATGGGATCATGATATTTGCAATTCGCGTAAGGAGCGGTCATTGATCCATCAGACATCTAGATTCTATCGCATTTGGGCATGTCTATGTTATTATTCGAAACAATTGATCCACATAATTAGTATTTTGAACTCCAGACAATGCATCGCTTTAGCAATCGAATATAAACGTGAGTATAGTTCATGTTGTGTGTGTAAAGCACATTATACATACGAAAGTTACACAATGGACATTATAAATTGCTACCTATGAACTAGCATACATTTGAATTCAACTTAAGGTGGTTTAAAAAATCGAGTTCAACATGAAGTCCATTCAATTATTTGAATTTGATATCATGGCATTTGTAAACCATACCTAAATTATGGGGGCACCAATCTTTTCTCTGATTTTGTACATAATAGCATATGTAGTCGTGTACAAAATAGATTCAAATTTAGCTCCTCCATTCCAAAATAATCGTAGTTATAGGATTATCAAGTGTCAAAATTTCAAAAAGATGCGGATAATTTAATGAGGTTTTCAAACATACAAGGTCAAATATAACATTGTCTATTTAGGTCAATCCTCATAGTTCAAGAGTACTCTAAACGTGAATGCTTGTGTTTCAAAATTTTGAACGAAGCGCCAAAAGAGCCTCTACTCGCCCAAAACCGTGTGAGACCAATGTTTGGTAGTACAAGGAAATTACTTTTCTAATAACTCTGACCCATGAAACCTACCGGCCCGACGTCCAAAGGTCTAAACCGGGGTAGGTTTGTAGCTTCATCTAGACGCCACGCAACCGCATCCGAAAAACATTCATACACAATGGCCGCCTAAGCACACATGCGCGCGGCCGAAATCGCTCCTGCCCACTATTTGGGACACCTGGGATTACCATCCTACCCCGACCCGCAGTAGGTCTGAAATTTAAGAGGGGGGCAAAGTTTGTACTTTCCCCAAATTTTAAACAAGCGTGTCCCATCTTCTGTTCAAAAAAGCCAAAAACAAGCGCGTCCCAGACCGAAACATGGTTCCCCCCCACCCGTCCGATTCCCCATTCGTACTCCGTGGGTGCCAAAACTACCTCTCCACCAGCTGTGAAACCCCGACGTCCTCCGTCCGCCACCCCATCCCACCCATCAACCGCTGCCCTCCTCCATCACGCCGGAGCCGATACCCCGACGTCGTCGTCCACCACAACCTCAACCGCAACGCCCTCCACGGCTAGTAGTTGAAGCCGAGGCCGAGCCGTCCGTACCCGAGCCAGTTCAACCACACCGTCCTGCGCCTCACCGCTGCCGCTCCAACTTCGGCACCCTCCACCGCACCGGAGTTGTTCCTGCTACGCCGTCCTTCGCCGCCTCGGATCTGCTTCCCTTCCGCCGACATACGACCATGGCAACATAGTCAACAATTTGGCCATGGGTTCGTCCAAGCCTGCACCCTCCAGAACATCGGTTTCCCCAGTAAAAAGAAGAAGATCGGCGTGACATGTGGAGGTGACCACACCGGCAACCGAAAAAGGTACTCCTCTTCCCTTATTCGTGCAAATCTTACATCTCTGCTTGCACGGTATTCATCCCATAGAAGACACTAGTTAACCGCTTCTTCTTGATACTAGATGTTCCTAGTAACTCGTGATGCACAAGGCTTATCCTCATATACTATTTCACCTTAGCTAGAGGTCCGTCGCCCCCCTGAATTTCAATTTCTGGCCAGTTGATTCCCAATTAACGGAAGCATTCCCCGGCATAATAGGCGCTAGTATGCCTATTACGCCGGGGAAGCATTGCATTGGTGTTTATCTTAGGGGCGTGTGCAGCCTAGAGCTACTGGTGCCCGATCTGGAGGTCGGTCGGGATTAAAGGGATGGCCTAGGGGCGCTGCCAAGCACGGCGGTGGTGTGAGGTCGATGGGAGGGCGGGGCGGTGGAGGCAGGGGTCTGGGCCAGTGGTCGCTGGCGGTTCAAGAAAGATCGTTAACAGTGACTGGCGGGAGGTAGACGAAGGCCATCTACCCGTTCCTTATAGATCGGACGGTTCATTGAAAAATCGACTGACCTATTTATTTTCAGCCGACTGTTATCTTAGATATGACCACATGTGGTGGTGTGCTGGAGGAGTACCTGCATTTCCTGTGCTCATATATTACAAAATCATACGGAGTAGAATCTAATTTTGTTTGCCATGCAATGTTGTAGAGCTATCATATGTCTCCTGTCATTTTTTTTCAGCCACCTGTTATCTGCTACTTTTACAGTGCACTAGTTCTGCACACACTTCACCCTTACTCTCACTATTGTGTTTTTATGCAAGGGTATTTCAGACTCTGCTACCATGAGAGAAGCCAAAAAGAAAAGAGAGAAGTCGCTCCAGCTTCGTATGCGGGTAGGCAAGACACGTTACAGCACTATAAAGGGTGCAGTGTCAGCAGATGTAGACAGTAAACGTAGCTCTGGAGTTGATGACCTCACTCGCAATGAACCACCATCCCAGGTGCTTGCTTTAACTTTGCGGTGTCATATGTGGTTGCATGTTCCATATGGTGTGTAGCTTGTATTCTAAAGGCCGAAGTCGGTAGGATAAGGAAAGATATTTTTTTACATGAACCACCATCCCATGAGCACCAGAAGACAAATAGCTAGTCAGGGCAGTGGCCGAGCCAGTGACAAGCCCAGCAAAGATAGGCATCACCTGGAAGCCAACTAAAAAGTTGCGATGGTGGCGAAGCAGCCCGCCTCCCACCAGGCTCTCAGGTCCTAGATGATCATGCTTACCACTCCAGCCGGATGTCTAGCTTGTATTGCTTCCAATTTGGTTAAATTGCATCTGCTTAGCTTACACATTATACCTTTGAATATGACATGCATTTCTATTTTTGGTACATACTAGTACATTTGTGTATTAACCATGTTCTTACATCAAACTAATGTTCTTGTGTATCCCTCATCAATCACTTATGACGAGGCAGGCAGGCAAGGGGACTACTCCTCATTTAAAGAATGCAGCGTCAGCCTCCCGACATGATTCTCAAGAAACGGAAATGCTAGATGAAGATAGTGAATGTATCTCTGTAGTTGATTACAACATTTCCCCTACACTAGCATCGCAGGTGCTTGCTCTAACTTGGCAGTGTGATATGTGGTTGCATGTTGCATATGGTGTCTAGATTGTAATTCTTCCAATCTGGTTAAACTGCATGTGCTAGTCTGCTTAGCTTATACATTATACCTATTAATGTGACATGCCTTCCTGTATTTAGTACATAGTACATCTGTCTATTAAGCATGTCCTTACATAAAACTATTGTTTTTTTGTATCCCGCATCAATCAACATGACGAGACACCTTTAGTATATGCAGTGCGATATTAGTTGCATCTTTAATATGATTTATAGCATGCGCTGCTTCTAATTTGTTGAAATTCCATTTATGATGGGACGCTTTTAACTTGGCAGAGTCATATTGGTTGCATCTTTCATGTGGTGTCTAGCTTGCATTGCTTCTTATTTGCTGGAATGGTTTCTGCTTAGTTTACACAAACAGTTGTGAACATGCCATGCCGTCCTGTTTTTCGTACATATTCCATCCTGGTATCATTTGTTTGCCTTACATCAAAGTAGTGATTGTCAGTATCATGCATGAATGAGTTCTGAAGAGAGAATTGTATTGCTTTTTCTTGTCGGTTTTACTTAACAATTCAAAATCAATAAAGCGGAAGGAAGTTAGCAAGGCAGCGGATAAAGGTGCTCCTTCTGAACGGAGGGCCTCTCTCCTCCACTCCCCCAAGATGATTTCCAAGACAACACATGCATAGACACTCAACAAAGCTGTGTTTATGATGAGCACGTCTCCCCTAGTGCAGCATCACCGGTGCTCCCTCTAACTTGGCACTGTTATATGTGGTTGCATGTTATGTGTGATGTCTAGCTTGTATTGCTTCTAATTTTGTTGAATTCCATCTGCTTACTTTACACATTATACTTGAATAAGACATGTGTTCCTGTTTCTAGAACATACAATATCTGTCTATCACACCATGTTCTTACATCAAATTACTACTGGTGTGTAACCTACAACAATCACTTATCATAAGACACGTTTGACTTTGGAGTGTGATATAGGTTACATCTCACATTCTTTTCTAGCTTGTACTACTAATTTGTTGAAATGGCACTTATGACGAGACAGTTTTAACTTGGTAGAGTGATATTCATTGCATCTTTCATATGGTGTCTAGCTTTCATTGCTTCTAATTTGTTGAAATGCCTTCTCCTTAGTTTACACATCATAAGTTGTGAATATGCAATGCTGTGAATATGCAATGGCACTAATGACAAGAGACCTCTAACATGGTAGTGTGATGTTGTTTGCATCTTGCATATGATTTATTTCTTGTACTGCTTCACATTTGTTTAAATGCCATTTATGATGAGACACTGTTAACTTGGCAGAGCGATATTTGTAGCATCTTTCATATGGTGTCTACCTTCCATTGCATTGCTTCTAATTTGGTGAAATGTCTTCTTCTTAGTTTATAGATCATAGTTCTGGTTATCTCTTCCGTCTTGTTTTTCATACATATTACATCCTCCTATCATGTGGTTGTCTAACATCAAAGTTCAGTTCGTCTGCATCACGCATCAATTTGTTTGGAAGAACTAAATTGTTATTGGTTTTTCTTGTCGGCTTGACTTAACATGGCACAGAGAAAGAGGAAGAAACACTGAATGGCAGGGAATGAGAAGCGGATGAATCCTGCAGATTCTGCTGGTAATGATGGTGCAATAGAAGGTCAAAGTCCAGCGGAAAATTCTACAAACACGGCATCCCATGCTACACGAGTTGCAAAAAAAGCCAAACAGAAACAAATAGCTGCCACCAAATAAGTAGAGACAGCCCTAGTTCTGGCAACACCTACCACAGTACTACCAGCTGCACGACTTACTCGTGCGTCAACTGAGCTAGAGGCACGTTCCCAAGCTCCCTTGCCACCTGACACTACTTCCCAAGCAATCTTGACACAAGACAAGTTGGCAATATCAGATGAACCTTGTGAGCTTCAACAACAAGAAGGTAGTTGCTGGAGTCAAGTTACAGTTGCATGCTTCTTTATATGTAGTCTCACAGTTTGATGTACACTAACACTTCCTATGTTCATTGTTGGACTAGCACCTAGGCGCAAGAGGAAACAAACATCAGGGATAATGCTCGATAGGTTAACTAAATCTAGAGGAGGAAGAATGGAGATCCATTTTGAGGCAGGTTTAAAAAGGCCACGTGATGCTACAGAGTCAGCCAAGTTAGTATCAGAGGCAGCGGTTGCCGTTAGGTGTCATGTACGTATCCTCCCAATATGGATTCAGTACAGGAATGACAAAGACGAAACCCAGTTCAACACCTTCCTCGACCATTTATCTATAAGTATGGTTATGCATGGAAACTAGTAATATCGTCTTGCTCTGTCCCATACTTTATAGGTTGCTGATAATGAGACTGCCATAATTTTCAACAGATGAGGTTCAAGTTGGATAGCCAAGATGATGCAACCAGACAAGCTTGCACCCATGTTTTCAAGTCTGCTCTGCGACAGTATCGGTATAACTTGAGGAAAACTCACTTTGAAGGCAAGGCTAACAGTGAACTTTCCCAAACATCTCCAGTGGGTCTTGTTAAACACTGGTCTGATCCTAAGTATCAGGTACATTATATATATGTGATCAGATCACATGTTGAAGTCCTATTTACGCATGTGCCACACAAATCTATCTTCTTGTAGGTGAACTGTTCAAAGAACAAGGCCAACCGTACGAAAGTGAAATTCCAACAGACGACAGGATCTCGTAGCTATATTGCACACTGCGAGGCTCTTGTAATTAGCTGTTGTTTCACTCTTTTCGATGTACCATATTATCATATCTATATTGACTTGTTCGAAATGCAGAGGAAAGCCCGCAAGGACCAAAAAGTACCTGAACCAAATGCTATGGAAATCTTCAAGGACTGTCACACCAGCAAGAAGAAGGGCATGACTACACCAGTCAAAGCCGCTGTTGTAAATCCTTAATCCTCATGCCTTTTAACTACTACTTACTCTGACTTGTGCCTTGAACTGCATGGTTTGCAGCCAATGTCTATTACTCTTTTCAATTTTATACACAATTGTCTTAGCGTATCATTGCACCTTACAAGGTTTAAAAGAGAGGAGTGATGTTCCTTTGATCTTGACCCATAATCTAGTTCTGTGCTGGACTTGCCCACACAATGTTACAATTGCCTGTTTGTCTGTTCTCAGTTGTTTTGTGATATGAATGATGTCATACTATGATTACCGTATTATAAACTTCATCTATTTATCCTTATCCCTCAATACAATGTGAAGAAGTAGACAATACATTAGCGATGGTACATGGTCATATGTTTGGAACCTAGTTTTATTATGTACTTTGCAATAAAATACAACTAATATTTTACATGGGTTCACCAGAATAAGTTCTGTATATAGACCAAAGCTATTTTGTTTGGTTTTGTTGCCTCCTTAATATCTTCTGTTCTGGTACTACTAATGTAAAACCTCAACTTTTCAGCGAGCTATGGAAAAATGGTGGAACCGCCACCTTCTGAAGGTGGCGAGGCAACTATAACCGCAATCTCAGCTCTTGCTGCAGTGGGTCAGTACCTGTCCACTAACAGTGCCAAAAGCACGTTCCTGCGTAATACTAGGTTGGTTGTTAAGGCAATATCGTCCAAACTGCCTCATGATCAAGATATGCAAGCTCAAAGCAATGTTGTATCTGCGCTCCAGAAATAAGTCCATTCCCTAACATAGACCCTTTGTGAAACAAGGAGAAACATTGCTTAATGTTGTCAAGATATGCATGGTTTTGAAACTAGACTATCAGACATTTGCTATGTTGTTCAGGAGCCTAGGCGAAATGAAGGCGAGGGTTATGGTGCTCCATCAGACAATACAGCATGAAAACATAACAGTCAGGTCAAATGAACTGAGCTTCTGAACTTCTGGTGGTGAATTTATCTGCTAGACTGTTAAGTTTTATGCCAACCTTCCTTTTGTTATATAGTTGTAATTTGTTTTGGTGCGATACAAAATTTATTCTTAACGTGCAGCCATCGGCTGAAGAAAACAGCAAGCCATTTTTGTATAGTGTAGGGTGTTCCCTATATTTGCACTGGTGGCGATCTTGGATGTCGAGTGGATGTAATCTGTGCAATCGCCTTAATAGCCTAGCGTTAGTTTTGGCCTTATTTATTTCCTAGTCTTCTTTTTCCCTGGTTTGCTAGTGGCCGCAACTACCATGGGCCATATACGGGTCGTAGGATCCATGGGTCTCCTACGGGCTGTCGATAAATGGGCCTGTAATCGGTGGGCCTCAGGCCGTCGGATAAATGGGTCTACATGGGCCGTAATCGGGCGTAATTGGTATCGGCCCAGCACGGTAACAGGCCGTAGGACAGCAAAGGCTTAATTCGGTCACAGGCATAACGGGTCGTTAATGGGCCAGAATATAGGACGGGCTGGAAACGGCGCAACAGGTTAACAGGCCAGAAACGGGCCGACTCTTGCCATGGGACAAATTTGGCCCATTAGGGTAACATGCCAGTAACAGGCCGACTCTTGCCATGGGCCGAATTTGGCCCATTAGGGGTACAGGCCAGTAACGGGCCGACTCTTGCCATGGGCCAAATTTGGCCCATTAGGGGAACATGCCAGTAACGGGCCGGAAGTAATCGAGGGCCGAAAAGGAGCCCAAGAACGTATGGGCCGTCAATAGGCCGAAAGCTAACACGGGCTGGAAACGGCCCATGTAAATCACGGGCCGTTAACGGGTATAAAGAAAATTACTGTTCATTATGGGTTAGAGTCACCGTGGGCCTATAAAGGACCGAAAGATACGAAGGCCTCATATGGGCCGAAAGATGTCGTGGGCCATACATGGGCCGAAAGTGAAATGGGCTGGTGTTATATTCGACGGCCCACATGACATTGTTGGGCCGATTTCCTTTAGGGCCTAACGGGTTGTGAGTTAACTGGCCGTAAAATGGGCTATTTGCGAAGAGGCCGTTAACAGGCTTTTCATGGGCCAGCCCGTTAACTTTTGACCAAGTCAAACGGGCCGGCTTTGTAAGCTAAATGGGCCAGTGGTGGGTCATGGCACGTGTTGACATATCATAGGCGCCTATCTGACCCACTGATGAGCTGACATGTGTTTCATCCGGCCAATAAGAATTTTACACGTGGAAATTTCCCATTGGTCGGGGCTGTTAACGGTTTATCAGATACAAAACCCGACCCGATAGCTTAACGGTGTTCCGTTACGGTGGATGCCACGTGTCGGTCACCCTTGACGAAAGCACTTCTGTGACGCGTGATTTATCATCATGGAAGTGGACACTTCCGTGATGATAATTTTGGTAATGTCATGGAACACTTCTACGACAGCACAGGTATGACTATCTTGATTCTGTCATAAATTTGTCATGGATGTACATGCATGACAAAAAACGCGACCTACTGTGACAAACACGTATCATCACGGAAGTGAATTTTTTTGTACTGTCCTCTCCTACTCCAACATGGAAAGGGGGGAGTCCTACTCCCGGTGGGAGTAGGACTCCTCATGGGGCGCGGCAAGGGTGGTCATCCCCCTCCCCCTCCTCTACTCCTTTATATACGGGGAGGGAGGCACCCCTATAGAGACAACAATTGATCTCTTGGATCTCTTAGCCGTGTGCGGTGCCCCCTCCACCATAGTCCACCTCGATAATATCGTAGCGGTGCTTAGGCGAAGCCCTGCGTTGGTAGAACATCATCATCATCACCACGCCGTCGTGCTGACGGAACTCTCCCTCAAAGCTCGGCTGGATCGGAGTTCGAGGGACATCATCGAGCTGAACGTGTGCTAAACTCGGAGGTGTCGTACGTTCGGTACTTGATCGGTCGGATCGTGAAGGCGTATGACTACATCAACCGCGTTGTGCAAACCCTTCCGCTTTCGGTCTACGAGGGTACATGGACAACACTCTCCCCTCTCGTGCTATGCATCACCATGATCCTGTGTGTGCGTAGGAATTTTTTTGAAATTACTATGTTCCCCAACAGTGGCATTCGAGCCTGGTTTTATGCGTTGATGTTATATGCACGAGTATAACACAAGTGAGTTGTGGGCGATACAAGTCATATTGCTTACCAACATGTCATACTTAGGTTCGGCGGTATTGTTGGATGAAGCGGCCTGGACCGACATTACGTGTACGCTTACGCGAGACTGGTTCTACCGACGTGCTTTGCACACAGGTGGCTGGCGGGTGTCAGTTTCTCCAACTTCAGTTGAACCGAGTGTGGCTACGCCCGGTCCTTGAGAAGGTTAAGACAGCACTAACTTGACGAACTATCGTTGTGGTTTTTATGCGTAGGTAAGAACGGTTCTTGCTCAGCCCGTAGTAGCCACGTAAAACATGCAACAACAAAGTAGAGGACGTCTAACTTGTTTTTGCAGGGCATGTTGTGATGTGATATGGTCAAGGCATGATGCTATATTTTATTGTATGAGATGATCATGTTTTGTAACCAAGTTATCGGCAACTGGTAGGAGCCATGTGGTTGTCGCTTTATTGTATGCAATGCAATTGCCCTGTAATGCTTTACATTATCACTAAGCGGTAGCGGTAGCCATAGAAGCATAAGTTGGCGAGACGACAACGATGCTACGATGGAGATCAAAGTGTCGCATCGGTGACAATGGTGATCATGACGGTGCTTCGGAGATGAAGATCACAAGCACAAGATGATGATGGCCATATCATATCACTTATATTGGTTGCATGTGATGTTTATCTTTTATGCATCTTATCTTGCTTTGATTGATGGTAGCATTATAAGATGATCTCTCACTAAATTATCAAGGTATAAGTGTTTGCCCTGAGTATGCACCATTGTGAAAGTTCTTCGTGCTGAGACACCACGTGATGATCGGGTGTGATAGGCTCTACGTTCAAATACAATGGGTGCAAAGCAGTTGCACACGCGGAATACTCAGGTTAAACTTGACGAGCCTAGCGTATGAAGATATGGCCTCGGAACACTAAGACCGAAAGGTCGAGCGTGAATCATATAGTAGATATGATCAACATAGTGATGTTCACCATTGAAACTACTCCATCTCACGTGATGATCGGACATGGTTTGGTTGATTTGGATCACGTGATCACTTAGAGGATTAGAGAGATATCTATCTAAGTGGGAATTCTTAAGTAATATGATTAATTGAACTTAAATTTATCATGAACTTAGTACCTGATAGTTTTTGCTTGTCTATGTTGATTGTAGATAGATGGCTCATGATGTTGTTACGTTGAATTTTAATGCGTTCCTTGAGAAAGCAAAGTTGAAAGATGATGGTAGCAATTACACAGACTGGGTCCGTAACTTGAGGATTATCCTCATTGCTGCACAGAAGAATTACGTCCTGGAAGCACCGCTGGGTGCCAGGCCTGCTGCAGATGCTGCTGATAACTTTAAGAACGTTTGGTAGAGTAAAGTTGATGACTACTCGATAGTTCAGTGTGCCATGCTTTACGGCTTAGAACCAGGACTTCAACGATGTTTTGAATGTCATGGAGCATATGAGATGTTCCAGGATTTGAAGTTAATATTTCAAGCAATTGCTCGGATTGAGAGATAAGAAGTCTCCAATAAGTTCTATAGTTGTAAGATGGAGGAGAATAGTTCTATCAGTGAACATATACTCAAAATGTCTGGGAATCATAATCACTTGACTCAACTGGGAGTTAATCTTCTTGTTGATAGTGTCATTGACAGAGTTCTTCAATCACTGCCACCAAGCTACAAAAGCTTCATGATGAACTATAATATGAAAGGGATGAATAAGACAATTCCCGAGCTCTTCGTGATGCTAAAGGCTGCGGAGGTAGAAATCAAAAAGGAGCATCAAGTGTTGATGGTCAACAAGACCACTAGTTTCAAGAAAAAGGGTAAAGGGAAGAAGAAGGGGAACTTCAAGAAGAACGGAAAACAAGTTGCTGCTCAAGAGAAGAGACCCAAGTCTGGACCTAAGCCTGAAATTGAGTGCTTCTACTGTGAAGAGACTGGTCACTGGAAGCGGAACTGCCCCAAGTATTTGACGGATAAGAAGGATGGCAAGGTGAACAAAGGTATATGTGATATACATGTTATTGATGTGTACCTTACTAATGCTCGCAGTAGCACCTGGGTATTTGATACTGGTTGTGTTGCTAATATTTGCAACTCGAAACAGGGACTACGGATTAAGCGAAGATTGGCTAAGGATGAGGTGACGATGCGCGTGGGAAATGTTTCCAAAGTCGATGTGATCGCAGTCGGCACGCTACCTCTACATCTACCTTCGGGATTAGTTTTAGACCTAAATAATTGTTATTTGGTGCCAGCATTAAGCATGAACATTATATCGGGATCTTGTTTGATGCGATACGGTTATTCATTTAAATCAGAGAATAATGGTTGTTCCATTTATATGAGTAATATCTTTTATGGTCATGCACCCTTGAAGAGTGGTCTATTTTTATTGAATCTCGATAGTAGTGATACACATATTCATAATATTGAAGCCAAAAGATGTAGAGTTGATAATGATAGTGCAACTTATTTGTGGCACTGCCGTTTAGGTCATATTGGTATAAAGCGCGTGAAAAAACTCCATACTGATGGACTTTTGGAACCACTTGATTATGAATCACTTGCTACTTGCGAACCGTGCCTCATGGGCAAGATGACTAAAACGCTGTTCTCCGGAACTATGGAGCGAGCAACAGATCTATTGGAAATCATACATACAGATGTATGTGGTCCGATGAATGTTGAGGCTCGCGGCGGGTATCGTTATTTTCTCACCTTCACAGATGATTTAAGCAGATGTGTGTATATCTACTTAATGAAACATAAGTCTGAAACATTTGAAAAGTTCAAAAAATTTCAGAGTGAAGTTGAAAATCATCGTAACAAGAAAAAAAGTTTCTACGATCTGATCGTGGAGGAGAATATTTGAGTTACGAGTTTGGCCTTCATTTGAAACAATGCGGAATAGTTTTGCAACTCACGCCACCTGGAACACCACAGCGTAATGGTGTGTCCGAACATCATAATCGTACTTTACTAGATATGGTGCGATCTATGATGTCTCTTACTGATTTACTGCTATCATTTTGGGGTTATGCTTTAGAGACGGTTGCATTCACGTTAAATAGGGCACCATCGAAATCCGTTGAGACGACGCCTTATGAACTGTGGTTTGGCAAGAAACCAAAGTTGTCGTTTCTTAAAGTTTGGGGCTGCGATGATTATGTGAAAAAACTTCAACCTGATAAGCTTGAACCCAAATCGGAGAAATGTGTCTTCATAGGATACCTAAAGGAAACTGTTGGGTACACCTTCTATCACAGATCTGAAGGCAAAACGTTTGTTGCTAAATTTGGATCCTTTCTAGAGAAGGAGTTACTCTCGAAAGAAGTGAGTGGGAGGAAAGTAGAACTTGATGAGGTAACTGTACCTGCTCCCTTATTGGAAAGTAGTTCATCACAGAAACCGGTTCATGTGACACCTACACCAATTAGTGAGGAAGTTAATGATAATGATCATGAAACTTCAGATCAAGTTGTTACTGAACCTCGTAGATCAACCAGAGTGAGATCCGCACCAGAGTGGTACGGCAATCCTGTTCTGGAGGTTATGTTACTAGACCATGACGAACCTACGAACTATGAAGAAGCGATGGTGAGCCCAGATTCCGCAAAATGGCTTGAGGCCATGAAATCTGAGATGGGATCCATGTATGAGAACAAAGTGTGGACTTTAGTTGACTTGCCCGTTGATTGGCAAGCCATCAAGAATAAATGGATCTTCAAGAAGAAGACTGACGCTGATGGTAATGTTACTGTCTATAAAGCTCTACTTGTTGCAAAAGGTTTTCGACAAGTTCAAGGGATTGACTACGATGAGACCTTCTCACCCGTAGCGATGCTTAAGTCTGTCTGAATCATGTTAGCAATTGCTGCATTTTATGATTATGAAATTTGGCAAATGGATGTCAAAAATGCATTCTTGAATGGATTTCTGGAAGAAGAGTTGTATATGATGCAACTGGAAGGTTTTGTCGATCTAAAGGGAGCTAACAAAGTGTGCAAGCTCCAGTGATCCATTTATGGACTATTGCAAGCCTCTAGGAGTTGGAATAAATGTTTTGATAGCGTGATCAAAGCATATGGTTTTGTACAGACTGTTGGAGAAGCCTGTATTTACAAGAAAGTGAGTGGGAGCTCTGTAGCATTTCTAATATTATATGTGGATGACATATTGTTGATTGGAAATGATATAGAATTTCTGGATAGAATAAAAGGATATTTGAATAAGAGTTTTTCAATGAAAGACCTCGGTGAAGCTGCTTATATATTGGGCATCAAGATCTATAGAGATAGATCGAGACACTTGATTGGACTTTCACAAAGCACATACCTTGACAAAATTTTGAAAATGTTCAAAATGGATCAAGCAAAGAAAGGGTTCTTGCCTGTATTGCTAGGTGTGAAGTTGAGTAAGACTCAATGCCCGACCACTGCAGAAGATAGAGAGAAAATGAAAGATGTTCTCTCTGCTTCAGCCATAGGCTCTATCATGTATGCAATGCTGTGTACCAGACCTGATGTGTGCCTTGCTATTAGTTTAGCATGGAGGTACCAAAGTAATCCAGGAGTGGATCACTGGACAGCGGTCAAGAACATCCTGAAATACCTGAAAAGGATGAAGGATATGTTTCTCGTTTATGGAGGTGACAAAGAGCTCATCATAAATGGTTACGTCGATGCAAGCTTTGACACTGATCCGGAGATTCTAAATCGCAAACCAGATACGTGATTTTATTAAACGGTGGAGCTGTCAGTTGGTGCAGTTCTAAACAAAGCGTCGTAGCGGGATCTACATGTGAAGCGGAGTACATAGCTGCTTCGGAAGCAGCAAACGAAGGAGTCTGGATGAAGGAGTTCATATCCGATCTAGGTGTCATACCTAGTGCATTGGGTCCAATTAAAATCTTTTGTGACAATACTGGTGCAATTGCTTTGGCAAAGGAATCCAGATTTCACAAGAGAACCAAGCACATCAAGAGACGCTTCAACTCCATCCGGGATCAGACATAGAGATTTGCAAGATACATACGGATCTGAATATCGCAGACCCGTTGACTAAGTCTCTTCCACGAACAAAACATGATCAGCACCAAGGCTCCATGGGTGTTAGAATTATTACTATGTAATCTAGATTATTGACTCTAGTGCAAGTGGGAGACTGAAGGAAATATGCCCTACAGGCAATAATAAAGTTATTATTTATTTCCTTATATCATGATAAATGTTTATTATTCATGCTAGAATTGTATTAACCGGAAACATGATACATGTGTGAATACATAGACAAACAAAGTGTCACTAGTATGCCTCTACTAGACTAGCTTGTTAATCAAAGATGGTTATGTTTCCTAGCCATAGACATGAGTTGTTATTTGATTAACGGGATCACATCATTAGGAGAATGATGTGATTGACTTGACCCATTCCGTTAGCTTAGCACTTGATCGTTTAGTTTGTTGCAATTGCTTTCTTCATGACTTATACATGTTCCTGTGACTATGAGATTATGCAACTCCCGTTTACCGGAGGAACACTTTGTGTGCTACCAAACGTCACAACGTAACTGGGTGATTACAAAGGTGCTCTACAGGTGTCTCCAAAGGTACTTGCTGGGTTGGCGTATTTCGAGATTAGGATTTGTCACTCCGATTGTCGGAGAGGTATCTCTGGGCCCACTCGGTAATACACATCACTTAAGCCTTGCAAGCATTGCAACTAATGAGTTAGTTGCGGGATGATGTATTATAGAACGAGTAAAGAGACTTGCCGGTAACGAGATTGAACTAGGTATTGAGATACCGACGATCGAATCTCGAGCAAGTAACATACCGATGACAAAGGGAACAACGTATGTTGTTATGCGGTTTGACCGATAAAGATCTTCATAGAATATGTAGGAGCCAATATGAGCATCCAGGTTCCGCTATTGGTTATTGACCGGAGACATGTCTCGGTCATGTCTACATAGTTCTTGAACCCGTAGGGTCCGCACGCTTAAAGTTCGATGATGGTTATATTATGAGTTTATGTGTTTTGATGTACCGAAGGTAGTTCGGAGTCCCGAATGTGATCACGGACATGACGAGGAGTCTCGAAATGGTCGAGACATGAAGAATGATATATTGGACGACTATATTCGGACACCGGAATGGTTCTGGGGGTTATCGGATATATACCGGAGTAGCAGGGGGTTACCGGAACCCCCCCGGAGGTTAATGGGCCTCATGGGCCCAATTGGTGGAAGAGGGGAGGTGGCCAAGGGGCAGACGCATGCCCCTCCCCTCCCAAGTCCGAATTGGACTAGGAAGGGGGCGGTGCCCCCCTTTCCTTTCTCCCTCTTTCTCCTTCCCTCTCCTCTCCTACTCCAACATGGAAAGGGGGGAGTCCTACTCCCGGTGGGAGTAGGACTCCTCATGGGGCGCGCCAAGGGTGGCCGGCCCCCTCCCCCTCCTCTACTCCTTTATATACAGGGAGGGAGGCACCCCTAGAGAGACAACAATTGATCTCTTGGATCTCTTAGCCGTGTGCGGTGCCCCCTCCACCATAGTCCACCTCGATAATATCGTAGCGGTGCTCAGGCGAAGCCCTGCGTCGGTAGAACATCATCATCATCACCACGTCGTCATGCTGACAGAACTCTCCCTCAGAGCTCGGCTGGATCGGAGTTCGAGGGACGTCATCGAGCTGAATGTGTGCTGAACTCGGAGGTGCCATACGTTTGGTACTTGATCGGTCGGATCGTGAAGACGTACGACTACATCAACCGCGTTGTGCAAACGCTTCCACTTTTGGTCTATGAGGGTACGTGGACAACACTCTCCCCTCTCGTTGTTATGCATCACCATGATCCTGTGTGTGCGTAGGAATTTTTTTGCAATTACTACGTTCCCCAACAATATCCCCCAAGGGGGCAGAACTGACCACAATGATAGGATGACCCAGAAAATAGTGCTTGAGCTTCCTGCTCGCCATGAAAACTCCATACACCAGCTTCTGCCAATGTGGGTGCCTCTGCTTAGACTCAATAAGCACCTCACTGATATAATAAACCGATGGTTGAACCGGATACTCCTTTCCAGCCTCCTTGCGCTCCATAACAATAGCCACGCTAACAGCCGGGGCATTAGCAGCCACATATAACAACAAGTGCTCTTTATCAATGGGAGCAGCAAGGACAGGCGGCTCAGCTAGCTGCCACTTTAGACTCTCAAAGCCTTCATTGGCAGCCTCACTCCAAACAAAGGCCGCCGCTTTAGACTCTCAAAGCCTTCATTGGCAGCCTCACTCCAAACAAAGTCATCCGTCTTCTTCAGCATCTGATATAAAGGGATGGCCTTCTCCCCAAGGCGACTGATAAACTGGCTCAAAGCTGCAATCCGGCCTGCCAGGCGTTGAACATCATTGATACACTTCGGTCTATCCAAAGAGGTTATGGTCTTAATTTTCTCCGGATTAGCTTCAATGCCCCTGTTAGACACCAGAAAGCCCAAGAGTTTTCCTACCGGTACACCAAAAACACACTTGGCCGGATTAAGCATCATTTTATAAACCCGGAGGTTATCAAAGGTCTCCTTTAAGTTATCTATCAATGTCTCCTCCTTTCTGGATTTCACCACAATATCATCCACATAAGCATGAACATTGCGGCCGATCTGATTATGAAGACAATTCTGCACACAGCGCTGATAAGTCGATTGGGCACTCTTGAGCCCGAAAGGCATAGATACATAGCAGAAGGCTCCAAAAGGAGTTATAAAAGATGTCTTCTCCTGGTCCTTAACTGCCATTTTGATCTGATGATAACCAGAGTATGCATCCAAAAAGCTCAAACGCTCACAACCCGCTATAGCATCAATGATTTGATCAATACGAGGGAGAGCAAAAGGATCTGTCGAACAAGCCTTGTTCAAATCTGTGTAGTCCACACACATACGCCAAGTGTCGTTCTTCTTAAGTACCGGCACCGGATTAGCCAACCACTCAGGATGAAATACTTCAATGATAAACCTAGCCGCCAAGAGCCTGGCTACCTCCTCACCAATGGCCTTGTGTCTTTCTTCATTGAACCGACGGAGAAATTGCTTAACTGGTTTAAACTTGGGATCAATATTGAGAGTGTGCTCAGCGAGTTCCCTCGGTACACCTGGCATGTCAGGGGGTTTCCATGCAAAGATGTACCGGTTCTCACGGATGAACTTGATGAGCACGCTTTCCTATTTCGGATCCAAGTTAGCGTTGATACTAAACTGTTGATATGAATCACCTGGAACAAAATCAACCAGCTTAGTCTCATCAGCTGATTTAAACTTTAAGGCCGGATCATGCTCTGTAGTTGGTTTCTTCAACGAAGTCATATCTGCCGGATCAACATTGTCCTTGTAGAACTTCAACTCTTCTATTGCACAAACTAACTCAGCATAAGCCGCATCACCTTCTTCACATTCCAAAGCGATCTTACGGCTTCCATGTACCGTGATGGTTCCCTTGTGACCCGGCATCATGAGTTGCAGATAAACATAACAGGGCCTTGCCATGAACTTGGCATAAGCCGGCCGTCCAAACAGGGCATGATATGGGCTCTTGATCTTTACTACTTCAAAGGTCAATGTTTCTGATCTCGAGTTATGCTCATCCCCAAAAGCCACCTCCAGAGCTATCTTACCAACAGGATACGCCGATTTACCAGGCACCACACCATGAAAAATGGTGTTTGATGGTTTAAGATTCTTATCTGTTAACCCCATGCGACGGAAGGTTTCATAATAAAGGATATTGATACTACTTCCTCCATCCATGAGTACCTTGGTGAACTTGTATCCTCCAACCTGAGGTGCCACCACTAATGCCAGATGACCCAGGTTATCCACCCGATGTGGATGATCCTCTCGACTCCACACAATGGGTTGTTCAGACCGGCGCAAGTAACGGGGCACCGCCAGTTCAACGGGGTTTACTTCCCTTTTATGAAGCTTCTAATCATGCTTGCACAGACTTGTGGTGAAGACATGGTACTGCCCACTATTCAATTGCTTCGGGTTGCTCTGGTAACCCGACTGTTGTTATTGCTGCTGACTCCCCTGATGATTATAACCACCTCGGTTGCCCTGATTGCCTTGATTGCCATGTCCGCTCTGATTACCGTGAAAACCTGAGCCGGAATGGCCTCCACCATAACCCGGCCCATGAGATCCGGGGCCTGAACCGCATCCCGGTCCATGATCATACCAAAAAAATCTGAATTTTTGAATTCCTACATAATATAACAATCCTTCCAGAGGTGCGTGGCTGGCTTATCCCATGACCCGTGCTTCGGGTAAGGCTGGTTTAATAGGTGAGACAGGCGCTCCGGATTGGGACTTGGTACTCCACCACGCGGGGGTGGTTTACCCTTACGACGCTGGCCTTTGTATTGTGCGTTGCTATTAGCCACAAAATCTAAAGTGCTATCAGCTTTACGCTTACCGCCGTTTTCGTGACCCGCCGGGTTATGCTGCTGCCCTTTGGTGCTGCCTCTCTTCTTTCCCTTCCCTGTATTGTCGTCGTCAGACTCGGAGTCCTTGGTACTATCAGAGTCGGCCTACTTCACCAGAGCTGCCATAAGTGTTCCCATGTCATTGCAATGGCGTTTGAGCCGTCCCAACTTCAACTTTAGAGGTGCAAACCGGCAATTGCCTTCCAATGTTAAAACTGCTGTATTAGCGTTGATGCAGTCTGATGAATGCAAAATCTCTGAAAACCCGGCGCACTCAACGGGTTTTTGACTCTCCTTCCTCCTGGACACATGCAGCTAAGTCCATAATTGACATGGGCTACTTGCACGTATCCTTGAAATTCTGGATAAACCGGCCCCTTAACTAGGCCCATGACCCAATGGAGTTAGCTGGCAGGTTTTTCAACCATGTGCGACCTGTTCCCTCCAACATCATGGTAAAGTATTTGGCACACGCCGCATCGTCCACATCCAGCATCTCCATTGCCATCTCATAGCTTTCAACCCATGACTCGGGGGATAAATCAGCAGTGTAGTTCGGCACCTTACGCGGGCCTTTGAAATCCTTGGGCAACCGTACATTGCGCAGCGCTGGGACGAGACACGGTACCCCCAAAGAACTGGAGGTAACCCCTGGTTCCACCGACGTTGTTGGACGAACCGGAATAAGTTGGCGGGCTTCATGTTGCGCCGCTAACTCAGCCTCTCGACGTGCCCTAGCGCGATCCACCACATCCTGAGCATCACCACCACCACCCGCCGGGTAATGGCCACGGGGCGGATTACAATTCCGCGCACTGCTTGATACGGCCGGTTCATCCATATGTCTGTTGTAACTCCGGCTCGGGCGGGGAGTAGAATGAATCATTTCGTGGCTATATGAATAGGCCTGCTGCTAAGTCAAGGTCGTCTGAAGGAGCTCCCTAGCCCGTCGTGTCTCAACTGCTACTGGGGACTCGCCATCGACCGGGAGAGCTGCCAATCGCGAAGCGGCGGCAACAATGTTATCCAGCGGGTTAGAGTAATGACCCAGAGGCGTTGAGACGTGCCGTGATGGGACATCGTTCTGACGAGGCTGAGTGGGCGGATCCATCGCGCGCGGCTAAACCGGTTCCCCTGTTCCAGGTGCCTCCGCCCAGTTTACCACTGGCTGGTTGCTGGTGCCTTCTCCTGGCGTGTTAAAGAGGTTTCTTCCCTCATAAACCAGCGGCAGGTGAGATCGGTACCTTCTCCTCATGAAATCATCTGACACACTTTGGTCCAGCATAAGCCGATAGGCCTGTGCCTCTAATCTGGCCCGCTCAGCGGCCATCCTAGTGTTCTCCGCTGCCAGATCCACCTTAGCTTGAGCTATTTGATCTTTCACCTTTGCAATCTCCACGTTATGCTGATCCTGGTTTGCCGCGCCAACCTCCGCTGCTAGCAACGTTGCCAAAGTGTCGAACAAATCGGACAAAACCTGAGCCGGTGGTGGTGCAGAGCCCCCTGCTCCGGCTGGTGTTGCGGCTGCTGAACCGGAAATCACCACTGCGGCGGTAGAAGAATGTTGCACCGATTGTGTACCGGCCATGAAGATCGCAACTCGGCTCGGCAATTCAAGGAGGTCCAGAATACTGTCGCCATCGGAACCACCACTAATCCGGCCATCATGCAGCTGATACAGCGACTCGGTTCTCCGGTTGAAGACTCGCCATCAGAGTAAACAACGGTTTCACCACCAGATACCGATCTATCCTCAGATTCCGCTCCATGGATGACTCCCATGAAGGCACGCTTCACGGCATGCTGAACGCGGGCATGTCTTGCATGCTGAGCCATCTCGATGATGTCGGTGCAGATGTTCGGCTCAGGGCCTGGTTCACCGATCTTGTTAATGAAGATGTGTATTCCACCAAAGGGGGCCCGGTACCCATACTCGATCGAGCCGGCCTCGGGGCCCCAGCCTACGTCGTTGATGTAGAGCTTGCCACGACGACTCTTGGTCATCCGGCCCATAGTGTATCCCTTGAGTCCTTCGAAGCTGCCCTTCAAGAACTCAAAACCATCTTGCGATAGCCCCACGGTGGGCGCCAACTGTCGTGGTTTTGTCACGGCAGATGTCCTCGTGAAAGGACTTAGTCGTGGAGCCATCACAACGGGTTAGCTTGTAGGGGTTAAAGCAGACAAGGGACGCAAAGAGTTATACTGGTTCGGCCCCTTATGGTGAAGGTAAAAGCCTACGTCCAGTTGTGATGGAATTGCTTGGGTTTTGATGACCAGGGAGCGAATCCACTTTGCCTGGCTCTCGAGTTCTTGTTTGTTGTCCCTAAGCCGCCGTCGGGTCGTCCCTTTATATACATAGGTTGACGCCCGTCGGTTTACAGAATCCTGAGGCCGGCTCATAAACGTGTCCGGCTTGGTCTCTACTCTTTCGATCTTACAACACAAGTTTACATATCAATATCGGTTTATGTCTACAGGCCTTAATCCGCCTTTGGGCCCTTGGCCTTCATAAAGCGCCACCGTCTTTGTCTTCATGGGCTTCAAATATAATAACACATTATGGGGATAACCTGACCTCTCCTGGCCGGTTTATGCCCAATGGTAATATCCCCAACAGTTTATGTTCATCGTAGAAAAAACTCATGGATGAAGGAAAAAGAAAATTTGGATTCCCATTCAATCTCGGTGATTTACTATTGCACATGATTCATCTCCGTCGCCTCTGCGAACCATGTGTGTTAACTCACACATGCAAAAGGAAAAATAAAACCCTCGCCCACTTTGTCCCCACTTACTCGCCACGGACTCCTCCACAACTCTGCACCCTAAGCTCGATGGTTGTTGGCGGCGGGCGTAGGTCGTGCTCCAAACGGCACTGGATTTCGCCCCTACCGCTTTCCGCCACCTATCTACACTGAAATTCTAGACTCTGGTCGACTGGGGTTTTCTACAGGATTGGGCCAGGGATTTTTCTCATGGAGAAGGTAATCAATTTAGCGAAATATTCACTCATCTCTTATCGCAGTCCTTCCGTCGTTGTTAATCAACCGGCGGAAATCGTTGTGGAATCATTTTTGTTCTAGTTGATTCGTGGGTGTTCATTCATGTGTCCACAGTGCGAGCACAAATCGGGCAACTGTGGTCGTGGCCAGTCAGAAACGAAGTTCTATCTCACCATTTCGTATGACTTCAAGGAGCGCTCGGTATGTTCAATCTCAACCTACCACAGTCGGCATGGCCTAAATTTGTGAACATATACCATCTGTTGCTACATTATCTATATATTTGCATCAAATCTTTCTTACATTATCTATTTTTAATTCTATATTTTTGTACTTTGCTTTTATCTATATATTGATATGTTCTATCAGTTACTCCCATATTTGCTTCTTGCTCTGTTATTTCAATATATCGGATTTACGATCTTAATTTTCATTTCAAGCAGTACATCCCTTGCTTTGCAAGAACAGGAGTTGAAGGAAATCTTGGGCTTTACTTTGTTGATGACTCCCAGGATGTCATATTGACAACACAACATGGATTTACAATGACGGTTAGCGTAAAACTTGATAAAGATGGTCACTCCTATTTTAACGCAGACCTTTGGAGAAATATGTCTAAGTGTTATGAACTGAAAGCTGGCAATAAAATTCTAGTGCGTGCACCACAGCCTGGTCTAATTAACATGGATATTTACTTCCCCAACATCATCAGCCGATCAAAGTCTGATTGAGGTTAGTGTCCTTTCAACTTTCTCCATGCTCTCATATTACTTAGAAAAATCGGGAGATTTGTTCTGACTAATTGATCACTATTTAAGCAACGAATTGTGATTTCATATTCTGACTCTGTTCCTAGGCAGTAAAAAATTCTATTTACCAATTTATGCGCACTATATATTCTTCTGCCATGTTCTGAATAAATAATACCTTTCCACCTTTTAACCAGGATATGCTGGATGCATAGTGAATGATCTATATGTTAGTAAGTGTACCAAATTTCACTGGAAGGGCTTGAATCATGTCATAAACTTTGTTGATAATCTGACAGAGATAGCACAGCGTATGAACGCTGGATTTTGGATGGGATTAATTAGACCTATGGTGCACACACTGAACAAGACCAATTGTGTGCACAAAACGCTGGTAAAAAGTCTTATTTTAATGTTGATGCTCATAAACTATATATATCTTCAAAGATATGTTACAATTGGCTTTTATTCTACATGTCAACAAAAATTGCCTCTGTAGCAGTTCCTGGATCGATTTCCTGGCATGGTCGAATTACACTTGCGCCTGCTAATAACGCCAAAGTGATTGCAAGGTACTACATTTCCTGTAGAAATGGAACCATTCAAATTAACAAGTTCTCACTTCTCGTGGAAATGCATCCATATTGGAAAATTGGAGACAATGTTCTACTCATGCTCTACCAAGGCACAAGAGGGCTCTTCCTTTTCATTGATGAGATGCCGAGTCGCCGTGATCAAGCTGCTTCCAGTGGATAGTTGTGGTTGTTGGCCCTCAGCCTCTTAAAATGTGCTAGCTATTACTGAAGGAAATATGCCCTAGAGGCAATAATAAAGTTGTTATTTATATTTCCTTATATCATGATAAATGTTTATTATTCATGCTAGAATTGTATTAACCGGAAACTTAGTACATGTGTGAATATATAGACAAACTGAGTGTCACTAGTATGCCTCTACTTGACTAGCTCGTTAATCAAAGATGGTTAAGTTTCCTAGCCATGGACAAAGAGTTGTCATTTGATAAAGAGGATCACATCATTAGAGAATGATGTGATTGACTTGACCCATCGTTAGCTTATCACGATGATCGTTTAGTTTGTTGTTATTGCTTTCTTCATAACTTATACATGTTCCTATGACTATGAGAATATGCAACTCCCGAATACCAGAGGAACACTTAGTGTGCTATCAAACGTCACAACGTAACTGGGTGACTATAAAGATGCTCTACAGGTGTCTCCGATGGTGTTTGTTGAGTTGGCATAGATCGAGATTAGGATTTGTCACTCCGTGTATCGGAGAGGTATCTTTGGGCCCTCTCGGTAATGCACATCACTATAAGCCTTGCAAGCAATGTGACCAATGAGTTAGTTACGGGATGTTGCATTACGTAACGAGTAAAGAGACTTGCCGGTAATGAGATTGAACTAGGCATTGAGATGCCGACGATCGAATCTCGGGCAAGTAACATACCAATGACAAAGGGAACAATGTATGTTTTTATGCGGTTTGACCGATAAAGATCTTCGTAGAATATGTGGGAGCCAATATGAACATCTAGGTTCCTCTATTTGTTATTGATCAGAGACGTGTCTCGGTCATGTCTACATAGTTCTCGAACCCATAGGGTCCGCACGCTTAACATTCGGTGACGATCGGTATTATGAGTTTATGTGTTTTGATGTACCGAAGGTTGTTCGGAGACCCGGATATGATCAAGACATGAATAGGAGTCTTGAAATGGTCGAGACATAAAGATTGATATATTGGACGGCTATATTTGGACACCGAAAGTGTTCCGGGTGATTTCGGAGAAAACCGGAGTGCCGGAGGGTTACTGGAACCCCCCCCCCCCAGGGGAACTAGTGGGCCTAGATGGGCCTTAGTGGAGAGAGAGGGGCTGACAAGGCAGGCCGCGCGCCCCCTCCCCCTTGAGTCCGAATTGGACTAGGAGGGGGTGGTGCCCCCCTTCCTTCCCCTCTCCCACTCCTTCCTTCCCCCTCCTAGTAGGACTAGGAAAGGATGAATCCTACTCCTGCTAGGAGGAGGATTCCTCCTCTCCTTGGGTGCCTCAAGGGCTGGCCAGTCTCCCCCCTTGCCCCTTTATATACGAGGGCAGGGGGGCACCCTAGGACACACAAGTTGACATTGTTTAGCTGTGTGCGGTGCCCCCTTCCACCATAATCCACCTCGGTCATATCGTCGTAGTGGTTAGACGAAGCCATGCGCTAGTAGCTTCATCATCACCGTCATCACGTCGTCGTGCTGACAAAGCGCTCCCTCGACACTCAGCTGGATCAAGAGTTCGTCGGACCTCACCGAGCTGAACGTATGCAGATCGCGGAGGTGTCGTACTTTCGGTACTAGGATCGGTCAGATCGTGAAGATGTACGACTACATCAACCACGTTGTCATAACGCTTCCGCTTACGGTCTACGAGGGTACGTGGACTACACTCTCCCCTCTCGTTGCTATGCATCACCATGATAGATCTTGCGTGTGCGTAGGATTTTTTTTTTGAAATTACTGTGTTTCCCAACAATTACTATATATGTTAAGTATGTAGATATGGACCATATGGTTGTTGGCCCTTAGCCTCTTAAAATGTGATAGTTGTTACTATGTTAAGTATGTAGATATGGACCGTATGGTTGTCAAAACCGTGTTACAGAGATCCTCCTTTTGACGAATAGTGTAACCACTATATATATGTTACTCAAATGTTGTTACCCAAGTTCATAAATTTTCATGGAAAGTATTAGTATCGTACACAGTTCATTAAGTTTAAGCGTGTGCCCGATGTCCAGAAGGCATTTGCATATTAACTTTCCATATTGCAAATTCACACACATGTTAACATAAAGAAACATATGTGTAACATACTAATCATCGCACATGAGTACTCGCAGACGCATCGTGTGCGATAATCCCAGCCACTGCAAGCAACTAGTTTGCATTTTTTATACACACAGAATCACACACGAACTAACTGTATTGACCGTTTGTGTTGTAATTTCTCATCGCAAACAGTTCATCCGAGTCGGCTGTTTGCTACGTATCACACACATCTTATTTACACGACTCGTTTGTGTTCTTTTGGCTCATCGCAAACAGTTCATCCATGTGAACTGTATGCCGCATATCACACACATCTTGTTAAGTTGAACCATTTCTGTTGTGTTCCCAAATCAAAAACAGTTCGTCCGAGTGAACCGTATGTCGTATATCGCACACACATTGATATGGCTGCCCGTTTCTGTTGTTCTACCTCATCACAAACAGTTCGAATGGATTAACTGTGTGTCCTACATCGCACACACATTGGTATGGCTACCCGTTTCTGTTGTTCTGCCTCATCGCAAACAGTTTGAATGGATTAACTGTGTGCCCTGCATAGCACACGCAACTAAAATTTGAACTATGTTTGATGGCTCCACCATCGCAAATGTTTTGTACCTTTTTGATGGTTTTTTACACCACCGTTTGTGATTATTGCATCACACATAGTTTCGGCAAAGGGTCTCTAATCATAGTGTCGCAAAGGGTCTCTAATCATAGTGTCGCGTTAGAAGTATCCTGCAGTAGTGATAGTTTGTTACAAGGTAGAATCCCAAGAAGAAAGATGATGAGGGGGATGAACATTATATTCCACCAGCAGAAGGCATATTTTGATGAGTTAGTTGAAGATGAGAAGGAGGAGGACATAGACATGGGATACATTGAGAATCTGATGATGGAAGGCCATATGTGCTACACAATAGAAATAATCCTTCTTTAAAAGAAGGAACTATATTTCCAGTGCTTTAGCTACAGGAATGCACTTGCCACTTTCTCAATAAAGACTCAAAGTGAGTTTATAATAGACAAAAGTGATCCTGGTAAGCTGACTGTTCACTGTGCTTATAAGAGGTGTAGGTGGAGGATGCATGCATCTTTAATCAGAAATAGCACACTATTTTAGGTATTAATTTGAGTTACTAACACTGGATGCATAGTTAGTTACATTGCTATTTTTCAGTTATTTGCTGCAACACATATGTCTGACATGTATGTGAACTTTCATAATTGCACATCGAAGTGAACAAGTCTGCTCATACTTGTCCAAGTGTCAACAGAAGGAAAATATTGAAGTCATCTATGAGTAGACGGGTTGCTGATGTTGGGAAATGATGCATGCAAGCCAAACATGGCAGTGTAGCTCTTTCGCAGAAGTATCCAAATGAGTAATCGTCCCAACGAAGAGCAAAGGAGAATATTTATAGCAGCGTTTCTGTCACACACAAGGTGTCATAGCTCTTGTGTGAAGTAACTACTAATCTTCTGTAAATATTATTACTATCCTGAACGATAGATAGACTAGATTGACAAGTACAAAATGTGTTTAAAGTAACAGTTATAAGTTCATGGTAAGAATGTATCAAGTGTGCCAGTGCGACGGTAATACTGGTTACCTTGTATTGTACTCATAGCATTTGATATATCACTACAAAAAGAGACACATCCGTGACATTATGGCCCAAATAGGAAAAAAATTGTCATGGTTATGACACTTCTATGACGATAATTGTGACAAAAACACGTATCATCACATATGTGGTGGGCTCCTACTTCTATGACAAAAATTATGACAGAAAGTGGGCTTTTCGTCCTGGGCGGACTGGAGACGCACTTGTATGACATTCTTTGGGTTGTCCATGATGTAAAAAATTGTGGTAGAAGTGAGGACAAGAATTTTTTTGGGGAGTTCCAGGTTACAGTAGGTGGTCGGCGCCAAGCGATGCAATGTGCTTTGCATGTTTCTCTCGTACGCGTGTGTGTGTGTGTGAGACATTGGCTAAGTGAACCCGAGCGATCACACTAGCTAGCTACTACTGATACGTACTGAAGTCGATCGATCCCTTCGCTGCTAACTAAACCAGAGTGATTCCTTCGCTGCTAACTGAACCCGTCCAATTCTGTAACATCCCAAATTTTCAATTTGGAATGTTATACACTAGATCATCATTGCATAGCATATTTTATTGCATTTTGGTGGATCCTAGAAATTCTACGCAACTAAAGGACCCTCGGAGAGAGTTGGGGATTTTGTTATTTTCATATTTCAGTTTTCTCAAAATTTGAAAATAGGATCATTTGATTTTACTTATTTTATCTTCAATTATTTCTATTATCAAAATATGAGAGAGGGAATAAAATGACATTCCCAAAATAAAGAAATATTGAGGATTTAATAAAAAAATCAAATAAGATTTTATTTTGGTTTTATTTACTATTTTATTTGAATTTAGGAAAAATTGCACATTTCGAAAAATTACATTTCGAGCCAAAAAAATGTTCATCCTGTTCTAAATATTTTATTTAGACGGAGAAAATTTGTTTGGCATTTTTAGACTTTTATTTATTTTCCTAGAATTTTTTTTAGGCGCAGCGAAATTGTTAAAAAAAACCCCGCGCCCGACTGGGCCAAGGGCCCAGCCCAGCCAGGCCAGCCCAAGCCGCCGCCTCCTCGCCCGTGCTGCTGCCGGACTCGGGAGGAGACCGAGCCGGAGCCGTCGCCGCCGCCGACCCCCAACCCAAGCCAGCCGACCCCCCCTCCTTAAATACACCCCGCCCCCTGGAGCCCCGAGCCGCCGCC